>NW_007048838.1:118623-270537 GCF_000164805.1 Carlito syrichta
AAAAAAAAAAAAAAAAAAAAAAAAAAGTCTTTCTAACTAAGGTGAAATTATATCTCATTATGATTTTTTGATTTACATTTCTCTGATGATTAGTGATATTGAACATTTTTTCATATATATGTTTTCCAGTTATAAGTCTTTTGCCCATTTTAAAATCATATTATTTTTTGTTTGTTTTTTGCTGCTGAGTTGTGTGAGCTCCTCATATATTCTGGTTGTTAATTGCTTGTCAGATGAGTAATTTGTCAACATTTTCTTCCATTCTTTAGGTTGTTTCTTCACTTGTTAATTGTTTCCTTTGCTGTGCAGAGGTATTTTAGCTTAATGTAATCCTGTTGGTCTATTTGCAAAGCATGTTGCCCAGACCAATGTCCTAGAGCATTTCCACAATGTTTCATAGTTTCAGGTTTTAGGATTCCGTCTAATCCACTTTATTTTATTTTTGTATACAAGGGGGGGACCCCAAAAAACAGAATTTATTTATAAAATATTATGTATTCTTTCATGTTTAAACTTCAGTCACCTTCAAAGTACCCTCTATGTGATGCAATACGTCTATTGAAATGCTTTTTCAAATACTCAAAACGGTTTTTTGTTTGTTTTTGGTTTTTTTTGAGTTGGAGTCTCACTCTGTCACCCAGACTAGAGTGCAATGGCCGCTCCCGGCCACCTCAGCCTCGACCTGCTGGGCGCCGGCGATCCTTCGCCTCAGCCTTCCGAGTAGACGGAATTACAGGAATGTGCTACCACGCCCAACTGATTTTTTGATTTATTGTAGAGATGAGGCCTCACCAAGTTGCCCAGGCGGGTCTCGAACCCGTGGGCTCAGGCAATCCACTCACCTCAGCCTCCCAAAGGCGCGGGATTACAGGCTGAGCCACCGAGCCCAGCTCAAAACGGTTTTTTTATCTCATCAGTTTTGATGCTTTTTAGTGTTTCTGCTGTTTTTTGTTTTCCCTCTTCCACATGGGTAAAACTTTTTCTTTGAGGATTTTTCATCAGGAGAAACAAACAAAAGTTGCTCCAGGCGAGATCGGGTGAATAGGAAGGGTGGGCCATGGGGTTCCTAAACAGTGCAGTGTGGACATGTGTCTTGTCATGGTGGAAGAACTAGTCTCCTGTTTTACACAACTCAGGATGTTTCTTTTGCAAATCGTGACACAACCTTCTCAGAACTTGCAGATAAAAACCTTGGTTGACCGTTTGATCTAGAGGAGCAAATTTTGAGTGTACTGCATAGGGCCCACTTTCTAAAAGACAATTTCATTATTTGGGGGTCCCCTTTGTATGGTAAGAGATAGGAGTCTAGTTTTGTTCTTTTGCATATGGTTATACAATTTTCCTTGCACCATTAATATAGGGATTGTCCTTTTTCCATTGTATGTGCTTGGCACCTTCAAAAATGAACTGACTGTTAATATGTGGATTTATATCTGGCCTGTGTGTCTGTTTTTACACCAGTAACAGGCTGACTAGGTTACTAACGTTTTGTAGTATATTTTGAAGTCATGTAGTGTGATGCTTCCAGTTTTGTTCTGGCTTTTCAAGGTCTTTTGCAGTTCTATACAAAATTATCTATTTTTAATATTTCTGTGAAGAATGTTATTGATATTTTGACAAGGATTGCATTGAATCTGTAAATTGCTTGTATAGTATTGTCATTTTAACAATATTCTTCCAAACCATGAACATGGAAATCTTTCCATTTTTGTGTGTTCTCTTCAATTTCTTTTATCAGTGTTTTGTCATTTTTCTTGTACAAATATTACACACATTTGGTTACATTGATTCCTAGGTATTTTTTTATTCTCTGTGGCTATTGTAAATGGGATTGTCTTCTTGATTTCCTTTTCAGATTGTTTGTTGTTGGCATACATAAATGCTACTAATTTTTGTATGTTGAAAAATGGAAGTTTTAAAGAATAATTGAAGCTTAAGTCACACCCCCAGCCTTGAGTGTGACCAGCATTTAGTGACAAAAAATAGGAAAGAAAAATAACTTTATTTTGGAGAATACTGGTAAATGCTATCTTGGCCAGATAAAACAAACCAAAAATCAAAATGAATATACTGATTTACAACACTACTAACAATGTATAAGAATTTCCTTTTCTCCATGTCCTTGTTATCTTTTATCCTTTTGGTAATAGTCAATCTAAATAGGTGTAAGATGATACTTTGTTGTGGTTTAAATTTGCATTTCTCTGATGATTAGAGATATTGAACATTTTTTCAGTATATCTGTTGACATTTGTATGTCTTCTTTTGAGAAAATGTCTATGCAAGTCTTTTGCCCATTTTTAAATATGGCTATTCATATTTTGGTAAGAGTAGTTTGAGTTTCTTGTATCTTTTGGATATTAGCATCTTTTCCAATGTATGATTTGCAAATATTTTCTTCCCTTCTATTGGTTGTCTCTTCACTCCATTGATTGTCTCCTATGCTGTGCAGAAGCTCTTTAGTTTTATATCATCTTATTTGTTTATTTTCACTGTTGTTTCCTGGAGTTTGGGATCTTATCCAAAAAGTCTTTGCTCAGACCTATATCACGAAGATATTTCCCTGTGATTTTCCCTGGAAGTTTCATAGTTATAGGTCTTAACTGGGCTCGGTGGCTCAGGCTGTAATCCCGTGCCTTTGGGAGGCTGAGGTGAGTGGATTGCCTGAGCCCGAGGGTTCGAGACCTGCCTGGGCAGCGAGACCTCATCTCAACAATAAATCAAAAATATCAGCCAGGCGTGGTAGTGCATGCCTGTAATTCCGGCTACTTGGAAGGCTGAGGCAGAAGGATCGCCGGCGCCCAGCAGGTCGAGGCTGCGGTGGCCGGGAGCGGCCACTGCACTCCAGTCTGGGGGACACAGTGAGACTCCAACTCAAAAAAAAAAAAAAAAGTAAGTCTTTAATTCATTTTGATTTCATTTTTGTATATGGTAAAGATAAGGTTCTAATTTTATTTTTCTGCATGTAGATATCCAGTTTTTCCAACACAATTTATTGAAGAGACCGTTCTTTCTCCATTGTTTGTTCTTGGCACCTTTGTCAATAATCGGTTGACAGCGGGTGCGTGGATTTATTTCTGTGCTCTCTATTCTTTTCCATTGATTGCTGCGTCTGTTTTTATGCCAGTGCCAGGCTGATTTGGTTACTATAGCTATGTAGTATTTTGAAGTCAGGTATTATTATGCCCTCAGCTTTATTCTTTTTACTTAATATTGTTTTGGTTATGTGTGTGTGTGTGTGTGTGTGTGTGTCTGTCTGTGTGTGTGTGTGTGTGTGTGTGTGTGTGTATCCATATGAATTTTACAATTGGTTTTTTTTCTATTTCTGTGAAAAAAATGTCATTGATATTTTGATAGGGATCCACTGAATCTGTAGATCTCTTTGAGTAGAGTAGACATTTTAATGATTCTTTCAATTCATGAAGAAAGAATATCTTTTCCATTTATTTGTGTCTTCTTTAATTTATTTTATCAATGTTTTATAGTTTTGAGTGTACATATCTTTTACCTCCTTGGTTAAATTTATTTGTAAGGATTTTAATTTTTTGTAGCTATTGTAATGGGATTATTTTCTTGATTTCTTTTCCAAATAGTTTGCTATTAGTGTATAGAAACACTACTGGTTTTTGTATGTTGTTTTTATGTCATGAAACCTTACTAAATTTATTAGTTTTAACAGTGTTTTAATGAAGTCTTTAGTTTTTTCTATGTATAAGATCATGTCATCTACAAACAGGGATAATATAAGTTCTTCATTTACAATTTGGATGCCTTTTATTTCTTGTCCTTACCTAAATGCTCTGGCAAGGACTTCCAGTATTATGTTGAATAGAAGTGAAAATAGGCATCCTTGTCTTGTCCCAGTTCTTAGACAGGAACTTTTGTCCACTTAGTATGATATTAGCTGTGGGTTTGAAATGTATGACCTCTATTATGTTGAAGTACATTCCTTCTATACCTAATTTGTTGAGTTTTTATCAAGAAGGGATGTTTTATTTTGTAAGATGCTTTTCTGCATCTATTGAAATGATCATTATTTTTTGCTTTTGATTTTGTCCTTCATTCTATTAATGTGGTATGTCTCATTTACTGATTTGTATGTGTTGAACATTTCTGGGATGAATGCCACTTGATTATGGTTATTGATCTTTTTATCACTGAGGATTTTTTGCATCTGTGTTTATCAGGGATATTGGTCCATTATTTTTCTATTTTTGTTGTGTTCTTGTCTAATCTTTGTATCAGAGAGAAAAGCTGGCTGCATAGAATGAGTTTGGAAGTGTTTCTTCCTTTTCAATTTTTTGAAGAGTTTGAGAAGAATTGATATTAGTTCTTCAAATATTTGGTAGAGGCTGGGCTCAGTGGCTCAGCCTGTAATCCCAGCACTTTGGGAGGCCGAGGTGAGTGGATTGCCTGAGGCCGCCGGTTCGAGACCCACCCGGGCAACTTAGCAAGACCTCCTCTCTACAATAAATCAAAAATTAGCCAGGCGTGATAGCGCGTGCCTGTAGTTCCAGCTACTTGGAAGGCTGAGGTGGAAGGATCGCCGGAGCCCAGCAAGTCGCGACTGTGGTGGCCGGGAGCGTGCCACTGCACTCCAGTCTGGTCAACAGAGTGAGACACAAACTCAAAAAATAAAAATAAAAATGTTTAATAGAATTTAGCAGTGAAGCCATCAGGTCTGGGATTTTTCTTTGATGGGAGATCTTTTATTACTAATTTAATCTCGTTACTTTTTATTGATCTGTTCAGATTTTCTTTATCTTCATGATTCAATCTTGGTAGATTGTATGTGTCCAGAAATTTATTCATTTCTTCTAGGTTACCAAAATGTTTGGAGTATAATTGTTCCTAACAGTGCTTTTTATGATTCTTTGTATTTCTGGGGTATTAGTTGTAGTCTCCTTCTTCATCTCTTATTCTATTTATTTCAGTCTTCTCTTTTTCTTAGTCTGGCTAAAAGTTTGTTGATTTTGTTTGCTTTTCCAAAAAACTTAATATGGCATTTTGAATGAAATACTGGAAACAAAAAGGTCATTAGTGGAGAAACTACTGAAATTAGAATGAAAAGTAGAATTTCATTAGCACTAATATGCTAATTTTAGTTTTTGTGTTATAACAAGTGTACTACTGTAATGTGAAATATTAACAATAAGGAAAAACTGAATGAGTGCCATAGGAACTCTGTATTGTCACTGCAAATTTTCTGTATCTCTAAATGTATTCTAAATAAAAACTGGATTAAAAATAATAAAATAATTTATTAATAAGTAAAGAAGACTGACCTTTTTATGTTTGGTGGAAGAATTAATTGAGTTGATGCCTGTAGAACACTCAAATCCGTTATAACTATAGCAGTTTCTTATTCCTAGGACAAATTTCTAGATAAACTTTTCATGTTAAGTAGAAAATATATGCAGAATGGGCACAAAGTGTTAGTGTAGAGTTTGATGAAAAAGTAAACACACTTCTTTATTCACCATTCAGAGTTTTAAAAAAATAATCACCAACCTTCTGAGTCATGGCAAACAGGTGATTGGTTCTTCCACCATGACAATGCACCTGCCCACACTGTGCTGAGTGCTCAGTAGTTTTTGTTGTTATTGTTGTTTTGTTTTGTTTTGTTTTTATCAAAAAGCATGCCCCCCGTACCCTACCCTTACTATTCACGAGATCTTGCCCCGAGTGACTATTTTTTGTTTCCCCAGATGAAAAATTTCCTCAAAGGGAAACATTTTGCAGATGTGGAAGAGTTAAAACAAAACATGGCAGAAGTACTAAAAGGCATCAAAACTGATGAGTTCAAAAACTGTTTTGAGCAGTGGAAAAAGTGTATTGCCTAGGTGTATTGCATCAAATGGAGAGTACTTGAAAGGTGACTGAAGTTGAAACATGTAAGAATAAATATATAATTTTTTATAAATAAATTCCAGGGTTTTTTTGGGGGGGGTCCCCTCATATATGGCATCATACTCAATATATTTTCCCAAGTTGTTTTTTTTCCCATACGACGGAATATTTGTGAAATTCATTCATGCTAATACATATCACTCTAGGTCACTCAAAAATAAATACTTTTTTTTAAAGGATAATTACCAGCACTCAGAAACCCCCACATGCTCTCCTAAATCTCTTCCCCTTACTCCTCCCCACAGGTAACCATTATCCTGAATCATGACACAAGATTAATTTTGCTAAATTTTGACCTTTAGATGGATGGGATCGTACATTATACACTGTTTTGAGTCTGGGCTTGTTTCTCTCAACATTAGATTTGTGAAAAGTATTCATGTTGTTGAGTATAGTGGTACTTTCTTGCATTTCTGTTGTATAAATATATCATAATTTATGAATCTATCTACTCTTGATGGACACTGAGCTTTTTTTAGTTTTGATTATTGTAAGCAGTACTACTATTAACATTCTTGTTCTTCTTTTTGAGGTGCATATCTGTTGTGTGCTTCTCCATATATTTCCTCACCTCAGTGTCTAAGAGATGTGGTAGTTAGTGCTTCTATTTGTTTAGTTTAGTTTTGTTTTTCATGGCACTGCTAGTACTTCTTGGAAAATGTTTAAATTGTTATTCAGAGAACGGAAAATTTCGGCTGGGGAAAGTTTCATTTCTGTGACAACATGAAATTTTGGTCCTTATTGCTGAAGCTACCCTATCTCCAGCCTTCATCTCAAAGGCCATGCAGTTGCCATGCTTTGTTTGCTGGGCAGGAGAGCCAAGTGAGGCCAAAGAAAAGGGCGATGCTTATCAGACAGTGATGGCCCTGATTTAATGGGTGAACTAATGCCTAGTTATTAAATGGAATGTTGTTTGGAACTGAATAGCATCCCACGCTGGAACAGCACTATTACAAATAAAGAAAGTCTCAACAAGGCTTAATTGTGCATAAAGTCACCAGCTCAGCAAGCTGGTTATGATCTATTCTATATTAGCTTCAAAAGTTACAATGTTCTACTCAAATGGAGAGGCGGGCAAAAAAGCAGCAGGTTCAAAACTCTTCTTTGTCACTAACCCTTGAAACACTCACCATCGTGCCCTTCACTATTTTCAAGTAATTTTATCTTAAAATGAAATGTCTACCAATGATGAATTTTCAGGACTACAAGTATGCAATGACAATAAGATACTCTATCAGAAAGTAGAGATATCATTCAGAACTACAGATAGGGCCAAAAATGTCTTCACAATGAATTCTCTTTGGTTTTCTATCATTGGTTCCTAAGTAAGTTTTCCCTCAAGTTAAAACCTCTCAGAAAGTGCAACTCCATACATTTTCTACATAACTTAGCAAAAATAACTTACCCCTCTGTGAAATCTTAAGTTAACTGATTTGTTGGAAAGTAGAGTTCAGTGAGTAATATTAGTTTAAGAATTTTTATATGCCAATGGCCAAAGAGCATGAATAGTGACCAATGGAGAGCAATCTTCTAGTCTATTTTTTTTAAAAATCTCTGATAGTCCATAAAAAAACAGTTTCATTTAATATTAACCTGTCACAATATTAACCTAGAAACAGTCATGTCCTTAAGAAGAAAATCAGAATTTTAAACAAGAAGAAAGCCCAAATCCATGGACTCCAAACACTTTTTTTTTTTTTTACAGGTGAGGAAACTGAGTCTCAGAGAGATGAAATGAATTCCCTAAATCATAATGTCAGAGTTGTCAATGAAACCTAGTTTTTTTTTTATTTTAATGATATCACATTACTTTATGATTCAATAAACTTAGCTAAGCATGTTCCCATATTACGATAACCTTGAAGTAGCTGACTACAATAGAAGAAAAATTGAACTTCAGAAGTAGGAAGACTTGTCTATTTAGCTTTGTCATGTTAATAACTCTGTGATCTTGGATAAGGTACAAGTTCTCTGGGCTTGTTCTGACTTCTGTAAAATGCGCCTAACTCACAGGCACTGGAGAGATTTAAAAGAAATCATATGTGTGAAAGCACTTTGTAAGCTATAAAGTAGTATGCAAATGTATGAATATTATTAATATTTATTAAAACATGTAGAAGATCAGTTATTGAGTTTTTCCAGCATAAAATGTCAGAATAGAACCTTCAAGTTCATTCTAGTCTAACCCTTTTGTCACTAGAGGAAAAAAAAGCTTAAAAAGACTGGATGGTTTACCCAAAGATTTGTGACAAGTTGCTTGCAAAGTGAAGACTTGAATGTAGGACTCTTAACTTGAAACTCAGTGAAAATTTTCTAATATTCTAAATAAGTGAATACTAATTACAAGTATTTGTAAGCAATGCTATTAACATTCTTGTTTTTCTCTTTGGGATGTATATCTGTTGCATGCTCCTCCATTCATTTTCATCACCTCAATGTCTAAGAGATATGGTAATTGGTGCTTCCATTTGTTTTGTTTAGTGCTTCTATTTGTTTTTGTTTAAGATTTTTTAAAATAATCTGATAAAACTTTATACTAAATTTACACAGGTCTATAGGAGATATATTAAAATATATCTTAAAAATAAGGGAAGAGACACAACATCAAACTTTATCTATACAATGACCGCTTGTATACCTAATCCTGAATTGTACCCCACATCTTTAAAATAAACAAACAAATAAATAGAACATCAATAAGGGATACCTGATCTCAAACCAAGAGAAGTGGAGACCAAAGGGAGGTCCAAACTTTACCTATACAATGACCACTTGTATACCTAATCCTGAATTGTACCCCACATCTTTAAAATAAACAAACAAATAAATAAACATAAAACCTATCTAACTTGTTGTCTTTGTGATGTTTGACTTGTACTGATCCTTTTTCTGTAGCTTGGATCATACATCCTTAAAAACTTAGCATTAGTAAGGATAGTCAGTGGTCAGGAATAAAGTAGGAGAAATACCACTTGGGTCCCAAATATACTTCTCCCTGAGTTGCCTCCCCACAGCCAGGGCCTCAGGTAAGCCCAACGGAGGCTACAGTTCCTCTCCTTTCCACTTTTTAAGTGGAGCTGCTTTTGAAAGAGTTCTTGTGTATCTATATTAGGCAAGTCCCTGTGGTCTAGTCACTGAGTGACATGACAATCAATAGAAAAACAAAGATTTTTCTGTCCGTATAAGTAAAGCAAAAGTGATAAGTGATTATCTAAAAGTTTCAACATGAAAGCCTCATGTAATTATTTTCAACTTTCAACCTCTTGGAATTATTTTGTCCTCAATGGAAGAGTTGAGGGAACTAGATTATCCAGAGAAACTCACAGCATACACCCATTTATCTGTGCCCTTGCACAACTGTTAATGTTCCTTCCCCATGTTAACACAACTTGTGAATTTGTAACCAAAAAATGGAAGATAATTCTTTTCTGGGTTAACCATCTCCTTTGAAACATAAAAAAAAGTGTATCCTGTGTTTGTTATTAAGCTATAAGTATTCCCCCATATATTTAATATAAGTAACATAACCTATGTAGCAAATTCAAATGACTCAAGAGTAACTTAAGTGTAATTTGAAACAAAATCCATCAGGTGTGGTGGCTCATTCTTATAATTTCAGCACTTTGGGAGGCCAAGGTAAGAGGATTGCTTAAGGTCAGAAGTTTGACACAGTACCTGGGCAACACAGCAAGATCCTATCTCTACAAAATAAAATCATTACAATAATTGATGAACCTTTATTATGAAGTTTCCCCCAAACCCAGTACCCTTTGATAATGCCTTTCATTTGCCTGGCAGCCCTGTATCTCTCCTGAATAGTTTGTAAACAGGCAAAGGTAATCTGACAAGAAGCTCCCTAAAAGTATATCTTTATTATATATATATTTTGTATTTCAATATGTTTAGGAGATACAAATAGTTTTTGCTCAGGGCTTTAAGAGGATCCATCACCCTCACCTGTGTACATTGTACCCAACAAGTAACATTTTTGTCCCTCCGCCCCTTCCCCCTCTCCCTTCTGTGTCTCCGGTGTCCATTATACCATTCTCTATGTCTTTGCATATCCTTAGTTTAGCTCCCACTTATAAGGGAGAACATGTGATGTTCGGTTTTCTATTTCTATTTCTATTCCTGAGTTAGTTCTCTTAGGATGATGTTCTCCAGTTCCATCCAAGTTGCTGCAAAAGACATTATTTCATTATTTTTGATAACTGAATAGTATTCCATGGTGTATATATACATTTTCATTATCCACTAATTGTTGATGGGCATTTAGGTTGAATCTACGTCTTTGCGATTGTGAATTGGGCTGCAATGAACATATAGGTTCAGGTGTCTTTTTAACATAATGATCTCTATTCTTCTGGATAGATACCTTGTAGTGGGATTGCTGGATCAAATAGGAGATTTACTTTCATCCTTTGTGATAGCATAACTGTTTGGGATCTCTTGATTCGACTCTTCCACGCCTTGTTGAGGAAATTCCTCTATTTCAAAGTCATTTAAAAATAAGAAAATTTTTTAAAAATAAGCTTTCTTTTTTTCCTTCTGGTTATAAACTGGTAGAAAAATCTCCAGATTTTCAGATTCTGAGGAGACACTGACCTTGCCTCTTTAGCGTGTTTATCAAAATGTTACCAAAGATAAATCTCCTTATTATACACCATTCTCTTACTATGTTTTCTTTTTATTTCAGCCTTTAATGGTGACAGACTTGATTGCTTTAGTGTAGGGGTCTTTTCCTCCAAATCAGATGACTCACAAAGCAAGCCAGTAAGAAAATAAGAGGGTGAGAAGCCAGGAGGGGCCGAGGCAGCATTCCTCCTTCCGCCTGCCTCCTGGCTTCCTGCCCTTTTGAGAATGCCTGTAGCTGCCAGTATAGCATAAACAACTTGGAGAAAAGCCAGACAAAATTTAACAATGGTCAGTTGCAATCGATATGTTATAGAACCAAGCACTTTATTTGCTATTTACTAAGTAGATTGCTATTTATAAAGTGCTGTACCATTTTATAGGATGAGAGGTCTTGAGTTAATTTCATATTTGTGTGTCCTATTTCCCTAATAATGAATATTCTTCCATAGCTGTTAGTGAAGCTAGAAGGCAACCCTAGTGCAGTCGCTCAAATGTACCTCTTTAAGGGACTAACACAAGTATTTAAAATTCAGAAGAAGAGACTTTGGAGCTACTTTCTTTGAAGGTAACATTTTGATAGTGGGAGGGGCCATTTTTTGGTAGTCACAATATCAATATTTTATTCACCCACTATTAGAAGTTGTGTTCACTTAAACTAAGTATTAGAACTCACATAAATTGTGTTTGGTAGTATATTCTATTCCAATCCTGTCTGTGCCTCCAACTGTAGATAGAAATCTAATCAGATTTTTTTTTTTACATAAAACATCTGATAAATACGTTTTGCAGTAAAAATAGTAAAAGTCTTATAGGACAACACTTCTCAAACTTTAATATGCTTGTGAATCTTCTGGGGATCATGTTAGAATGCAGATTTTGATTTTTGGGTGGGTCCTGAGTTCTGAATTGATAATTAGCTCCTAGATGATGTGGATGTTCCCAAATCCCAAACTATGCCCTGAGTGGAAAGCTTTAGGCCATTTCACATGCAGAATATTCTCTCTTAACTATGAAGACATACCATGAACAGGTACTAATAATTACAAAGCAATGCCTGAACTTTAACTGAAGACTTGAGAAAGGCAAATGGATAGACTCTTGCTGAACATTTTTATTGACTCCTTTAGACAGTTTCAGGTTTCCTTGGGAATGAGGAGAGGTCATCCATGTTCTATTTTCATTTTGCTATAAAGCAGGTGCAAGATAAAAATCTATGAGGTGACAGCACATGTGGGCATCACTTTAGTTTCAAGAGACTATAGCTGGCCCATGTTGCAAGTAAGTGAGCGATCCAGTAGCCAATATCAGCAAAATTTAGGGGACAGAATTTTGGCATATGCCAAGACTACATGAGCTAGACTAGTTTAACTTTCTACAAGTCAAAGTTCTACACCAGTAATATTGCATCTGCAACTGCTGTCACATTTCAGCCTGCCTCTGTTTTCACCCTGTGTGAGTGCAGCACAATGCCACAGAAATGAGGACATAAGGAATACATTGGATTTATTATTCATAGCAACAGCTCTAAGTCCAGACAGCTCCAAAGTAAATCTGAGCAAGGGCTTGCTGTGACTTTGTGACCAAAGACTTAATGTTCTCATACCATTAGTGGGCTCTGGCACTTTATCAAACCTGTGATATTGACTAACTACCAGTAATTACTGATTTATGGGCAAAGTTTTCTCAACCTTGTTTTCTTCAGAACTCAAATATACTTTTGTCTTCTGGAAACATGTTGAATCAGTCAGTTCACGTTCTCTTGGTGCTTTGCTGTTTACATATCTAAATAAAGGGCACCTTGCTCTTTTACCTGTTGCTGTTGATAAGACCTTGTGACACTTGCCCTAAGTTATCTGAAAAAACAGTGACACTTCTGTGCATTCAGGGAGGGCAATTAATGAAATATGACATTCAGGAAACAATTTTATTGTTCTCTAACTTTCCAGAGCTCTTTACATGTAGGATAAGGTAACGAGAAGGATTTCTAAACAGCATCTAGTCCTGGGGGACAGGTGGGTTTCATTTACGGTGTCATAGGACAGAGGAATGTGGGTGGATGTGCCTTTTATTTTCTAATCAGTCCAACACAAACCCTAACTTCTAGTCCATGTTTTTCGTCTCTTTTCTTTTCTTTCTTTCTTCCTTTTTTTTTTTTAACCTCCATTCTTTGGCACTCACTACCTAAATACAAATACCAACCAGGCACCCAAACTATGTCTCAGGAAGAATCATACCAAGAATCTTGGACAACTCTACCAACTTCACCTCACCTTGAAACTTCCTCTACCCCTTGTTTTATTATTAACCAGACCTGGGGCTTTCCAGAACACATCCTGGCAACCATTGTTCCCAGCATTACTGAGGGGGCCCATATTAGCTTTGGTTGTTTTGTGACTAGGCTGCACTCTCTTCATGCTATGTCAACCCTTAAGCCACACTACAGGATGTTCATGAAGAAGCCACAACTCATAGTAGGTGGATACATGGATGTGTCTCAGGTTCCCCACTATATCCTTTTCCAGCCAAACTTCTGTCAGTGTCTCCTCCATCACTTTTCACCCTTCATTAGCATTGGGAGGGAAGCAGAGGTTGGTAACATCATCATTTGGGGCCTTACAATAACTTGGAGGCATCCAAGTATTTAAATACACTTTGTCTTGTGTATTTCTGGATTCAGGAGAGTGCTAATTGCAGCCAAGATGTCTAGAGTTGATTTAGATCTCTCTCTGGCAGTGTGACCTTCGCTGAGTTACTTCACCTTTTTTGATATTTTGTCAAGTGTGATTAATGGTATCGCTCTGAAATGTAGTTGATCAAAGAAACTATGCAAAAGAACTGTGCTCTCTCCACAGGAAAGGTTCTAGCTTGTATAAACATAAGGAATTAGTAAGACATGGATATTTCCAGGCTGGGTTAAGTATGATTGAATTTTGTACCATTAAATGTGCATGTTCAGTGACTCTGGTATAGGTGAGCTGATTCTTGGTATGTTAATGAAAACCTATGTATAGTTTTCTTGATTAAATGGTTCAGGACTTGTTCCTTAAAGCACCAAACAAGATTTGGTTTTTGAGGAATTGCATCCAATATCACAATTATTCATCTTAGAAATTAGTATAGAATTAACATATATTTCCTGTTCATATGGAAATAAATGGGTGTGTTAATCAGAAGATTGTAGATGGAAAAAATTCTCACAGAGTTGGTATTAATTACATAATCACATAATAAGAATTAATCACATAAAAATTGTTATGAATATATTGAATGGAAGCTATAGATCACATTGTTAGTGAGATATAATTAATTCATGTGTACTTGTTTCTAAATAATTATTTTATGTAGTTTATCTCACTTCCAAAATAGAAGCTATTCAATATGCCTGATAAATATTTTGAAATAGCAGAATGCTAACATTTTGTAAATTAAAGTAAGAACTATGTTTAAGTATTGAAATTTTTTCTTGCTCTTTTTTATCATATTTTTTATCACTTTCAAATGTTCAAATTTTCACCTTCAGCTGCTATAAAAGTTTATGAATTCTTAATGAGACCTGAATAATTAGTGTAAACTTCTACCAATTCTCCAGATTAAACACTTATGTTTGTATCATAACTTGTCATCACTAAAATTTCTTGGTTCTCCCAGGTAAGTCTCTCAGAGCTTTTTCCAGTTTATACATAAAATTAAGCCCAATGGTAGGAACAATAATTTGTATCATATGAAATACACACACACACACATACCCCTAGACTCAAGGCCTCTAATCAGTTTAAAGTAGCTAAAGCTTATTATAATACACAACTTTATAAAATTATTTTACCATTCCTTTTCATTTAGAAATTTAACTAAAATTTAACTCAACAAATCTGTATTGAGGATTTATGATGTGCAAGACACTCTGCTAAATGCTGTGGAAAAAATACAAACTAACAAGGACTTCACTATCAAGCCAAGGACATGATCCATCTTACAAATAAGTTAATTACAAGAAGAAAGTTTAAAAGCATTATGAACAAAATTCTGCAGGAGCATAAAATAGGACAAGATTGCCACTAACAATTATCTACTTAAAGGAATTGGCACACTGAACTGAACTAAAGAAATAAGTACAGTTTCAGGAATTTCCAGGCAAAGGCAACAACATGAAAAAGGAATAAAATTATCACAAAATGTTATAGATAGAAAAGGGGTAGGAAATACTTTGCTCTTTTCTCATAATCTCTCATCACCAATTTCTAAACATGTCCTACCTTTTTCTCTCCTTGTCTTAGTCTAATTTGTGCTGCTATAATAAATACACATTTGTTCCCTCTAAATCTCATGTTAAAATTTAGTCGCCACTGTAACAGTATTAAGAAGTGGGACTCTTAAGAGGTGATTAGGCCATAAGGACTCTACCCTCCTGGGTGGAATCAGTGGGATCATTATAAATGATCAGCTTCAGTCTTCTCTTGGCCCTTCCTCTTTTTACTATGAGATAATGCAGCAAGAATCTCCTTGCCAAATGCCAGCACCTTGATATTGGACTTCCAGCCTCTAGAACTGTGAACCAATAAGTACCTATCCACTAATTAATTACCCAGTCTCAAGTATTCAATTATAGCTGCACAAGTTAGACTAAGACAAGGAGAGAAAAAAGCAGCACATGTTTTGAAATTGGTGATGAGAAACTATGAGAAAACAGCAAAGTATCTCCTACCTCTTTTCTATCCATAACACTTTGCGATCATTTTGCCCCTTTTCCTCAGTGCTCTGAAAATATTGTGTTTGAGCATGGATTGATATGTAGAGAAATTCTGAAGCAGAAAGTGTTTTTGTAGGGAACACATTAATAAACACATTAATTTTACCTTTCCAAATTGCCCAAGACAACTGAGAATTGCATTCACTAACGTTGTAAATATTCACTGGGGGCTTACAGAATGCCAAAAAGAAAAAGAGAATCATCTGGTAACACTATGTTGACAACCATCTGACAAGCCCAGTGCACAGAGAAGGTGGCTGGGAAGGCATAAGAGGCCCCTAGGAGGAAAATCTGTCAACTGAGACTGCATGTCCAGGCACTAGGTATCATTCCATACTCCAGTTGAAACCCAGTAGGGAGGGGGAGTAGAATTTCAGATAAAAATATTGAGCAAATAATCCTAAAATAGATGGGCTTCTTCCAGTATTTCTAACCCAAGATTCTAGAGAGGAAACTTAAACATACCGTTTATGTACATATTTGCCCAAAGGTCCTATTCCACCAACCACAGCTATATTACAAATTACTCCAACATCTAGTAGCTCATGCCTGTAATCTCAGCAATTTGGGAGATCGAGGTGGGAGGATCGCTTGGCACCAGGAGTTCAAACAAGCCTGATCAACAATCTGTCTGTGCAGACTGTGGGTCAGGATTTTGGATAGAGGGCAATGGAGTCATCGTACCTCTGTCTACATGGTCTGGGGTCTTAGCTGGAAGACAAAGCTGATGACTGAAGTCATCTGAAAGCTCATTCACTCACATGCCTCACAGGCTGTCAACTGAGGCCTGAATTCTTCTCCTCGTGGGTTTTTCAATGTGGTCTTCCTAAATAAAAAGCTATTTGTACTTCATTATAATATGATGGTAGAGTTCAAAGGGCAAATATCATAAGGAAGAGAGCCAAACAGAGGTACGTCCCTTCTCTGACCTGGTTTTGGAAGTCATATAGCATTACTTCTGCCATGTTTTTCTTGAAGGAGTGGTTACAAGTGCTGCCTAGATTCAAGGTGAGAAAACAGAAATCTTGCCCCTTGGAGGGAGGAGTGGCAAGGTTCTGTAGAGTATCTGAAACCAGAAATAATGCTATAGCCATATTTGAAAATTTTAGTCTGCCACAGGGCCCTTGAGAGTTCACAGAACAAGCACTGTGCAGCTCTGTTCCTGTCCCTCTCCTTCCCTTTCCTATACACTTTGTAACCCTTGTTCTTTGATTAAGAGGAAACCAAAGTACTTAATAAGAAGTTTGATCTCTGCTTGGGGAAATTAATAATAATGTTTATTATGGATTTTCAAAATTCAGACTCAATATAGATTAATATTCCAGGAGCATAGAAAGGATAAGTGACACATATCTTTGGAGAGGTGGTTTGGGTTAAATCATTGAGGGTTTTAAATGCCATGCTGAGAATTTAGGTCTTTAAGCTGTCTTTGGAACACTGTTCTCTGGCAGTGGAGAAATGACTGCGTGTCTTTGATCAATGAATGACAAAACCATTTATGAAAATGTCTCACTCTGAAAGCCCTGGGCAGGATGGATCAGAGTGGCAAGTTTGCAAATGGAGGGAAAATGGGAGAGCTTTTCTTTATTCTTATTTTCTTATTTATTTATTTTCATGTTAGGTTCAAAGGGTGGGTTTGTTACATCGGTCTACTGCATGATGGTGAGGTTTGAATCTGTCACCCAGATGGTGGGCATGGTACCCATTGGGTAGTTTTTCCAACCTTTACTCCTCTCCATTCCCCCTTTAGGAGTCCCCAGTGTCTGTTGTTCCCATCCTTATGCTCATGGGTATTCGGTGTTATTAGTTGTCACTTATGAAAACATACAGTATTCCATTTTCTGTTTCTGTGATAATACATTTAGAATCATGTTCTCCAGTTGCATCCATGTTTCTGCAAAGGACATGATTTTGTTATTTTTTTATAGTTGAGTAGTATACTATGGTGTGTGTGCACACATTTTCTTCATCCAGTCTAACATTCATGGACACCTAGGTTGGTTTCATGTTATTGCTATTGTGAATGGTGCTTTAATATACATATAAATGTGGGTGTCTTTTTGGTTGAACAATTTATGCTCCTTTGAGTATACATCTAGTAGTGAGATTACTGGGTTGAACGGTAAATCTATTTTTAGTTCTTTTTGAAAAATTCAAACTAAGGAGAGGTTTTCTTAACTAACCTCCTCTTAACTTAAATGTCTCATTAACCTCTGCTATCAGTGTTGTCTCTGAAATCCATAGACAGGTGCATATTGGAACTCTGAGTGCTGAGACAGAAAGACACACTCTGGCAACTCCTTGCATTTCTGCCCCTTCCAGATTAGTCATTTACTTACCAAGATTAGAATGTTTACTTCCCAATCTGTTTATAAGCTTTAGTTGCAATTATACAATTTAATTAAATATTTAAGAACAATAATGAATGCAAAAGGAAAGAGGGTAATCGTTTCTGTGAAAGCCAATCTCTTTGCTTTGAAAAAACTACATAAAGGTTTAAGAGTGGGTGAGATAAGAGTAAAATGTTGGGTGGGGGGGAATGAAAATCTGGTAGAATTCTATGGTTAGGTTACTCTGTAAGAAACTTGCACTTTCAGAGTAGATGACACAGTGAAGCACAGTGATTAAGGACCAGTAGAGGGGGACTTAATGCACTCAGTTCTAGTTCTACCATTTGCTATCTATGTGACTTTGAGTAAGCTACTTAGCCTTTATGTACCTCAGTTTCCCTATCTGTAAACTAGAATTTCTAATAGAGTTAATTTTTCAAGTGCATAAAAGAGGGTCTTCTACATAGAAAGTGTTAAAGAAGGGCTAGTTTATGTTATTATGCACTATGAATATGGTTTTTGAAAGGAAGGCAATGTACAATACCAATGGACAAGTCAATAGTCAAGAAAAGGCTATGGCTATATCAAAAGATGGGTAATGAATACACATTTTTATGTCTATAAGGTATGTGTTTGTCATTATTTTTATAATTCCCTGCTTAAACGGACTTAAAAATAACATTGACAAGACACTGATCTCGATGCCTTTGGATATGAGAAACTTCTGTGTCTAGAAGGCTCTTGTCAGGTGGGTGGTGTTGTGGGCCTAGGGTGGAGGCAAGGGGAGTAGGAATCAAGGGACAGAGATGAGAGGCTTATTGAAAGGATACTCAAGAGTCCTTGAAAATTTTATGGGCACAAGAGGAGGACAAGAAGTTGAATTGACCCTAAGGGTCAACCTGAGTTCTTGAAAAGTTATTCTTCAGGAAAGAGAATCCAGTTTGGAGAGGGCATGATAAAAGGACTTGTGTTTAAATATAGTTGCTTTTAAACTTCAGTGTTTCTCAAGCTCTGAGCCTGAGCCTCTTTCATTTCTTATCTGAAACACACTTTCTCTCTAGGTAAAGTCATTCTATGGCTGTGGCTAGCATATTCTAATCATGCCAACATGCATAATCCAAATTAAACATCTCCACTAAGCTTTACACAGTTGGCCTCAAACACAGTTCTTCTTGGATGTTTCATAAAACATTCACTGAATGTAAAATTCAGTGTGTGCAAAGTGATTGAGCATCTTCCTCCTAGCACTTGTTTCTTCTCTGAATTACCTTAAGTAATGTCCAGGCCATGGGTGATCTGGAAACCAGTCTAAATGTGCTCCCTTATCCAACCTTTCACACTCAATTGGTCTGTAAGTCTTGCCCTTCTGCCTTTTATCTGTTATTTGAATCTTACCCTTCAGGCCTCTTACTCATTTCCCTGCTGCCATAACTGGCACCCTTGCCTCCATACTTTCTTCCTTCTAATCCATGCCTCACATTGTTGCCAGAGTTGTGTTTATAATCTGCAAAATGGTCATGCTACACAAGTGGCTGAAACTCTTTACATCACATTCTATAGATGGTGTGTAATATACATGATATATCATGCTCTGCTCCCTACCTCTGTCTCCAAATTCATCTCTACCTCTTGTACTCTATGATCAATCATATGGAATTAACATGAAAATAAACCCATCCTCCATAATTTACCATTCAATAACTTTTCCCAATGGAAATTTTCAAAGTAGAAAATCTTTACTAAATTAATGAACAGCATCTGTGCTTTCATCAAGAAAAAGAAAAAGATTTTTTTAAATCCTTAATCCAAACTCTCTGAATTCATTTTGAGAAAGCTTACCTAGTATAATTTCACAGAGAAAAATTTTTCAAAAGAAATATTTAAAATATTTGAAATCTATGCTTTACTCTAATATTTGTTTTAAACATTTATAAACATTTGCTTCTAGTTAACAAGTATATTTTGTATTTTTCTTGCTTTTACTTTTATGATTAACATTGGTATTTTTATAATATGAATATGATCAGAACTCCAACTTGTAACACAGTATTTATAGGATAAAAGAATTGGTCTAAACATGACTTGACTTCTAACAATTGTACAAGAACCAATTATGCTGTCAGAAGTACCCTATACACAAAGTTAGAAATGAAAAGGGAACAGAGAGACTATTAAAAGAACTCCAAGAAAATACTTTGCACAGCTCTATATTAATAAAATCTTAAAGAAATGAACAGTAGTCTAAGAAAATATAAATTACCAAAATTGGCCCTTGAAGAGGTAGAAAACCTAAATAAATCAATTTTCATGGAAAAAATAAAGTTGTCACAGAACTACTCCTCAAAAAATGTGCAGGACCCAGATGGTTTTACAGATGAATTATTTCAAACTTTCCAGGAACAAATTGTTTCTATGCTATATAAACTGGTCCAGAACATAGATAAAGAAAGCAACTGTCTCTATTCCTTGTATGAAGTCAGCATCCATCTAACAAAGAAAGCACAAACTTCAGAACAATTGCCCTTAAAAGAACTGACACAAAACTCCTAAACAAAAGATAAGCTCAATCATTTTAAATATTTTTAAATGTTAAAGCAATGACCTAGTTAATTAATTTCAGAAATGCAAGGATAGTTCAATAATAGAAAATGTATTAATAGATCAAAAGAGGAAATCTTACCATGTTGCAGTGCAAAAAAAGACATTTATTTTGATAAACTTGAACTAGAAAAATTCATGCATACTCCCTGTTTGGCATAACTATCACCTATTTTTAAAATGGGTATGGAACAGCTAAACAATAAAACCCAGAGACACCCAAGATGCCATAAACTCCGTACGTTCTGTATAGTGGACAAATTTGTTTTGATCCAATTCCATCTACTCTTTTCTCCAAGAAATGAATAGTGAGATGCAAAGTGCTCCTTGTAGCACTGCCCTGGAGCAGAGAGGATAGAGATAGAGTGCAGGGAGACAAAGCAAGAGCAGACAGCAGTGCTCAGGTATAAAAGTCTCATGCCTAGGAAAAGAGGCAGCTACAGCAGGCATTTTGCTAAGGATGTTGACATGGAGAAATACAACTGATAAGGAAGCAAATATTGATGGAATGCTCTGGAACTGACAGCTCTGATATAAAGAGGTGATCACGTAACACAGACTATAGGGAACCTGAACAGGGTGGGACATAGAAAAAAACCAATGATCCAAGTCAATACAAGAAAAGCTATCAACTGGGGCAGGGCAGAAGCTGTTACCTTATCCACGCCTGGAACCATACTGGCATTCACTGCAGTTTTGTTATTTATTTACAGTTAAGTTTGTGATACAACATTTAGGGTAAGGAAGGAGGAGTGTACTTGTCATGTTACGAAAATCCATGAAGACCAAAGGGCCTGCAGGCAACACAGTCACTTTTTAAGGAAAGTCTTCCAAACTGTGTTTTTCTCCTCTTCAAAAAGTTGACCTGCAATGTGCCTTCAACTTCAAGTGAAAATAACCCTGCCACTTGAGCCGCTACTAACTGGGGAAAAGGGTGGTATATGAAGCAAAAGGAATCTTACAGTGGAGCTGAACCCTGTTTAAATGGGGCATTCCTTATGGACTGTGGCAAACCTACACAGTCAATCATTTCTTATGAGAACAAAGATGTCCCAAGCCAAGGGAGAGAGGCAGTTTCACTCACTGACAGAGCAAGGCCAGATTTGAGATATAAGGATATGCTCTTGGGTATCATTCCTATACACCCTCACAGATGTACACCTTCCCTCACACAGCTCCTTTTTTAGCTTCTCCCCCTACTTTCTCTACCTTCGTTCCAGTTCTTAGAGAAAAACAAGCACAAAATCTACACAAGTGGATTTTCTGAAGAAATAAAAACAGTCAAAGTAGAGGAAAGAAAAATAATTCCTATATAGTTATGAGGGGCAAGAGAATGCATCATGTAAAGGTAGCATGGATGTGCAGAGATAACTGAGAGGTTACAGTAATAAATCATAAAGGGACAGGAACGTGTGTGTGTGTGTGTATGAGAGACAGAGAGAAAAGCTCCTAGTAATTAATTCCAGGCTAAAGAATGGAGAAGAAGGAGGATTTAAGATGACTTGTTGTGTACTAAGTATCTTCTACTTCAAATTTTTGAGACAGTCTCAACTAAAATACAAATTCTTGATTGGGTTACATATATCAAAATGCAAACATAGATGTTACAACTAGGGCCTGAGAGCACTGAACATTGGAATATAGTAACAAACGCATTAGTCTAGTCCTAGTCTTCCTGCTCTAGACATGGCTCCGCTATTGACATATTTTGGGCAAGTTACTCAGCTACACTGGCTTCAGTTTATTCATTTGTAAGATGAGCAGACTGAGCTAGGCTATCGGTGTAGAATTGTAGTCCCCTACTACTCTAAAATCAATATGGCATCAATAGTAGAATAACTGTGTAGTGCTGATATGTGGAGCTGAATTTACTAGTAGAAAGTGATCTGGTCAGATTCCACTATTTGAACCTATGAATCATGGATACAGCCAAATATGGGCTGTAATAAGATAGACACAAATATGGTTTTGTTGAACACTTCTCCTAACCAATATTTAAGACTTAAATAAAAATGTCGCTGAAGGATAAAAAATAGCCCCTGCCTCCACCTTGAGGAAGTGAATCTCCTCTCTCGGTCTCTCTCTAATTTGCTTTCTAAATGAACTATATTCTCCACTCTTTAAAAAAAAAAAGAATAAAAAATAGCAAGTTGAATTTCTATCACTTTGAAATGTATATTGCAGCCAATTTTTGAGGGATAATATGTAGAATATATACCCAAATATACATACAAACATACACATATATGTCTTGAATTTGTTTCCTCAAAGTTTCATAACAGAACTCTAGGTGGGAATTCAGGTGTCCTCCTTATCACTCCAGAAGCACTGTCTCTTCTCCACTGTCCATGGTTCAGGAAAAAAAAAAAAGTTATTCATGTTGACACTCCACACAGAGAGGAGGTAGAGAGATTAAAACATGAAAATACATTTTTAAAGATTTTCCTTTCTGTAGTTCCTCTACGTGTTTGTATTTCATTAATTACATTGAGAATTATGCTACTTCAGGTACTAGAGTGGCTTTCTACTGTTTTTGTCTGACCCACACTCATTCACCTTTGTCTAGTGACAGTATCTGTACTTTCTTTAGGAGAAATCCACTGAAGATGTATATCAGATGGGGGTCACTCCACCCCTGAAGTTCTGGGTTAGACCCCTGAATCAGGCTTAGCCCAGCAGATCACCATGTCTCCTGAGCAGCAACTGGCTCATCAGAGTCAATGAGCATTAGACTTAGGTCTCTAGTAGAAGTTATTAGGAAGCAGATATTGTCTTTTTCATTGGAGTTCTTAAACTCAAGGGTACAAACATTGAATTAGAAGTGGCCACCAAATGGAGAAAGACAATCAGAGAATTAGACCCACTCAGGAGCCTGGGGAATGAGACCCAGTTAGATGCCCTGACCTCTCTGCAATACCTAATGGTTGATCAGCTCTCCTTCCTATGGCTATATATCATGTATATAGCCAGTTTGGTTATAGTAATGGAGATATGTACAATCTATAATAATGATATTTGACTTATATAATAATAATGCATAATACCATATATGATAATGATACAAATATATATATAAATGAGAGAGCTTCTCTTTTTCTATCCATGGCCTAAATCTAGGCATTCTCCAAAGTTCTGCCTCTGGTTTAATTCTCACTCTATTCTCTCTTGATGAGTTCACTTTCCATTCAATTCAATGAACATTCATTGTGTTTCTACTCTGCTAAGCATGACAGTGGAGATAAATAAATAAATATTAATGAACATTCAGTCTTTTTTTTTGAGAATCTGAGTAGCAGTTAGCCATATGGAGAAGTAAGGGACAGGTATTCGAGGCAGAGAGGAGAGCACTCGCAAACACTGGGAGATGTGCAAAAACCACAGAGAGCTCAAAATTGCTAGAGAAATGACTGATTCCAGCCAACAAGCTGATTACATTAGCCACTTTTCATTGTAGACAGTAGAGTCGTTTGTCCTTACGGGACCAGATCATTATTCTGAATCGGGATTTGCTTTCCCTACTTAGGACTTTGCCATCAACTCTTGCCATTGCCTTCTACAAAATATTTTGTCCCACCACAAAACTTACTTCATATCAATAGGGTTAATGTGAATCACTGGCATTGCCCTATTTGCCTGAAGAGGCTGCCTATATGGAATAGGACCATGGCCTACTGAGAACTTGGATACAGCCCAGTTGGTTGTACTTTGGGGGATAATGCCCAAAGCAGATGTCACTTTCTAATGATATTTTCACTCTTTGGATCTCCCAGCTGTCCCATAAATTAAATGAGGATTATGGCATTAAGCTAATAGTAGATGATGAAAACAGTTTATAATGTAATAGACTTAAAATTAACTAAAAAGATGATGTTTGAAATATAAGTACATGATTACCTTTTAAATATATAATTTGTTGGTTTGCATGCATAGGCATCTGTGCCAAGAGTAAAAAAACAAACAAACAAGCAAACAAAAGGCCATACTCGTAATTATGATTTATTACAGTGAGAAACTAAAGATGAAGATTTAAAAAAAAAAAAGGAAAAGGTCCCTTGGACTAAGTCTAGGAAACACCAGGCACAAGCTTCTAAGTGTTCCCTCCCAGTGGAGTTGCACAAGGATACACTTAATTCTCCCAGCAACAGTGTTCAACAAAACAAAAAAAATGTTACCAGGTGGCTCAGCCCATAATCCCAGCACTTTAGGAGGCTGAGGTGAGAAGATTGCCTGAGCCTGCAGGTTCGAGATCAGCCCAGGCAACTTGGCAAGATCTTGTTTCTACAATAAATCAAAAATTAGCCAGTGTGGTAGCACGCCTGTAGTTCCAACTACTTGGAAGGCTGAGGCGGAAGGTTAGCCGGAGCCCAGCAGGTCGACGCTGGTGGCCGTGAGCCTGCCACTGCACTCCAGCCTGGGCAGCAGAGTGAGACTCGAACTCAAATTACTTGTGGATGTTGAATCTAAGGTGAAATCTAAGAAAAGGGAAGCCACTGCAGGAAGAAGCCAAGGTAGAGGAAGAGGATGAGGCCGTGGCAGAGGAAGGTGGGGTCCTAGAAGATAATGTCTCTCGAGATTACTGTTTCAAAGTAATCAGTGATTTGGCATATTTTTTTGTACAGGTTTTGTTTGTTTATGTCAGTTTTTATTAAACATAAATGTGGGACCAAAAAAAAAAAAAAGTTGCCAAACAAGCAACTTAACTGAGTCTTGGGGCCAGGATTTTTACAGAGTAGAAGGGGGTCGGTCATTGTCTTAACTTGTACCAGTTGCCCTAACAAAATACCATAAACTGAGTGGCTTATTGTCTTTCAGTCCATTTTATGTTGTTATAACAGAGTACCTGAAGCTAGGTGATTTATAAAGAGTGGCTAAGCTTCTGGTGACAACCTCGTGCTGCATCAAGACATGGTGAAGTGGGAAGGTGAGCAGATGTGTGTGAAGAAGAGAGACCAATTGACAGGAGGAAACTTACTTTATAAAAACTTGTTTTCAGCTGGGCATGGTGGCTTATGCTTGTAATCCTAGTGTTTTGGGAGCCTGAGGCGAGAGGATTGCCTGAACCCAGGAGTTCAAGATCAGCCTGGACAACATGGAGAGACCTTGTCTCTACAATAAATCAAAAAGTTAGCCCTGTGTGGTGGCACATGCCTGTAATCCCAGCTACTGAGGTGGAAGGATAGCCTAAGCTCAGCAGGTCCAGGCTGTGGTAGCCATGATCATGCCACTGCACTCCAGCCTGGGTGACAGTGAGATTCTGACTCAAAAAAATAAATGAATAAGCAAACTAGTTTTTAAGGAAACGAGTCCATTCCGGAGAGAGTGTGCACTCACTACTCTGTTATTTCAAAGATTAATAGGCATTGCTCTCTTCATGAGTTTTCTTCCCCCATGACCAAACACCACCCACTAGCCACTCCTCCAACACTGCTTCACTGGCAATTGAACTTCAACATGATTTTTGGTGTAGTCAAACTATATCCAAACCATAGCACAATAGTTCAGGAAGTTAGGAAGTCCAAGATCAGGATACTAGCAGACTCGATGTGTGGAGCGGGCCCATTTCCTGGTCCATAGACAACAACTTCTCACTCTAACCTGATGGCAGAATGGGCAAGAATGCTGTCTGGGGTTTCTTTCATAAGGGCCCTAATCCCATTCATGAGAGCTCCACCAGCATGACCAAATCATCTCTCAAAGGCCCTACATTCAGATAATATTATATTAGGAGTTAGGTTTCTACATATGAGTTTTAAGGAGACACAAACATTTAGTCTACAGCAGTCATATAGGCCTGCAGTAGCACATGACCGAGCTCAGTTATTCAAACCCCACCACCTGCCTCAAGCAAAATCAGGAGTAAGCGTTAGTGAATTTTCAAAAGGTAAATCTAAACTCTGATGATTAGTTGCAGTGTATTAAGAGGTAAAAAAATTCGTTAAAATGACTCCTATTTCAACTTTTAATTTCTGTCTAAAGTACCAAAGTCACATGACTAGAGTACTGTGTATAAATAACATTATTCATTCTAATAAAAATACTTCTATTTGACTTTTTAGTGTATGACTAAATTATTTTCCTCCATTTGGCACAAAATTCACATTATACTGAGAACCATTATCCCTAGTGGGAAAAGAGGTTTTCTTGCCCAGAATTAAGCTGATCGCCAAATTACCATTTGTGCTGACAGTGTTTAAGTGCCATAGCTTTCGTTTCTAAGTTACTCTTGCTCCCTAATGAATGATGATTTAGTTTGTGGAACAGCTTAACGCACCAAGTTTTAAAGCCTGGTTGTAACTTTTAGTTCAAGGTGTCTGACCTTTTATCCACATTTAAATATCTGAAAAACACTTGGAAACCTCAACTGAAAGATCAAACACAATTCTGTCACCAAGGTTCCTGACCTTTCTACATTTCTGAGAAAAGGAATTAAGGCTTCAGGCTTTCTTAATACACAGTTGAAACCAAGTTCATTGATTGAGAGCTTTCTGTTTTGCATTTGTCTCCTCCGCTTCAGCTAACGTCAGTGTGAAATCTGTGGCTCTCCATTCGTTACTTGCTTCTTCTTCCTGCAACCTCTAAAAAGTTCAAGGGACTTTCAGTGGAGTAAGTGAGTAAAAAAATATACAAGTCTAGAAAAAAAGACAAGTTTAGGTTTGAGCACGTATTACCAACATGGCTAGGATCTTAAACTAAAGAGCTAAAACAATAATACTAATACTAGCTAGAAGATGACTTCCTCAAATTTGGAACTCACTCTTGTTTTCATTTTAGTAAGACAGCATGTCTTATTTGTCCATTTAGTCATTCCATGATTGCTTCTTGAGGCCTACTGTGTGCCAAGTACTTAGTATCATCAGTGAACAAAACTAAGACTTTTCCCTCATGAAGTAGAGTAGCAATAGAAAAACAACAAGTAATTTGTATACCTAACCCTGAGTTATACCCCCACATATTCAAAATACTAAATTTAAAATAAGAAAGAAAAATGACAAGCATAACAAATCTCTGGTATGCAAGGAGGTAATTAGTATCTGAGGAAAGAAAATGTACAGCAGAGAAGGGAGGAATCAAGAGAGTGGGTTGGAGGAGTGTTGTATTAAATATGGAGTCAAGTAGACCTCATGGAGAAGGTGAGATCAGGGGCATAAACCTGAAGGATGTGAGGGAAACAGAAAGATATGCAGGGAAAGGGAATTCCAGGCAGAGTAATCAGCAAGAACAAAGACTTGACTGTAGGTTGTAGCCTAGAATGTTCTAGAAATAGTAAAGAGGCCAGGGTGAGGGGAGTGGAGCAGGCCAGGAGGATGCAGATCAGCAGGGCTTTGTGCGGCCTTGTAAGGATACTAGATTTATTCTTTGTGTTTTTAATTTTTTTTTTTATTTATCAGAGGATACATAGGCTATAGCAAACATAGGCATGTGTAGGTATTCGGACATTCCTGTTGACAAGTTCAAGATTCCATTTAATCTGACTATAGCATATGTAATCTTTTTTTCATTCCTAAATGAATGTTCTACCAGGTAAGCATATGTTTTCACCATCCCCTCAAGATATTCCTGTCTCCTTCCACTTCTCTGCCCTTGCACATTCCTCTTGCACAGTAGTGCATACCATTTTCCTGGTAACAAAATCGTTTCCTTTGCTAAGGTCTTCCTAGGCTCATCTGTATTTGATGATGTTTTCCTCAACTTCACTTACCCATTTTTTTTTTCATTTACTCAGTGCCTCACACTTTATCACTTAAGTGTTTGCTGTCTTGTGTCATTTTGTTATTACATCACACATGTTTCTCTTATAGAGTATGTGCTCCCTGAAGTCCAAGATCATCTATACTAACTAGGATTTGCAGAGTGTTTATGTCCTATCATGCATTGGTTCTACAGAGATAAGTAAGATTCTACCCCTATCTAGAAACAATCTGGAGAGAGAATGACTAGCAAATCAATAATGATGATACTATGCCACCAATGTACAGCTATGATTCTGATAGTGACAATACCCTGAACAGAGAGGAAAAGAAGAGCCAATATGTATTCATGCCAGTTACTGAGCATATTCCCACACGTTATCTCATATCATCCCTACAATAGTCAGATACCATAGGTTGATAGAAGTTACAAACCTCATTTTAGAAGATGAGAAAATTGAGGTCCAGAGAGGAAAAGTGACTTGTCCATGATTACTCAGGCAGATATGGTCCATCCTGGGACAGGAACTCGGTAAGTCTTTGAGTTTTGTTTAACTACACAATTCTTTCATTTTCCTATTATCCTTTACCAGTCTGAAGAACACAGCAACAGAACTGTTTTACACCAGCCAAATAAAAGTGATTTTCTTGTTTTTATGTTGCCTTTCAAATGTCAGAGGATACCCATAGTGAACATACTTTTCTTTATTTTATAAACTTCAGTCTTGTCTCTCTTCAGACTTTGATTTTTAAAAAAATCTAGTTGTAGTCATATTTTTCTCTTACAGTCTTTATTATATGTTTATTTAAAGATCAATTGTGAAACAAAAATATCAAGTTTGAATTCTAACTCTGCCATCCATTCATTATAAGTTATTTAATTTAGTAGTTTTAGGTCATTTATTTTGTGAAGTAGAGATAACAATATGAGGATTCTAGCAGAATTAATGTTTTAAAATCTGATACTATGTAATTTAAAAATATTATTTTAGTTACCACAACTATGGAATTTTTTTTTTTTTTTTTTGCACACATAGAAAAAGCTATAGAATACATTCATAAGATGATTAGGTGACTTCTCAAATAACTATTATGGAAATAAATGAAGACCATCTAAATGAAAACAAAGGTTATTTGCTCAGAGCTTGTTATAATGCAGCAAAGGAACCAGCCAGCATCACTTGCACGTAGGCAAAGACTCAAAGGCATGCAGAGGAGTGGGAAAGCTTTATAGTAGGAAAAAAAAGAAAGAACCTTCAGGTATGCTGTGATTGGAGACTGTTGGCATGGGGAAACTATAGGTGAAGTAACTAGAAGTGGGACATCCTCTGTGATTGGTGAAAGGAACATATATGACTTTCTCTGGTTTGTCCTAAGTTGGCAGCAGAAGTAAAAACTGGGAATCTGTCAGTTATCAATCAAATTCTGGCCATTTTGGACCAATTGTTACAGAGATTATTGCTTGGATTACAGGATCAATTGCCAGAGATGGTGATCTCACTTCCTACAAGTCTGCTTCCTGGACTGGTTACTATAGATAAAGGGTTGGTTTCCTGGGCTGGTGGCTGCAGATTGTGAGACAGAGTTCTATTTTTATGCATGGGCTGGCCTTTGCTTGTTTATATATATAGTGTCTCACTGCAGATATCAGTAGTTGATTTAGCAGGTCTATATAATTTATAAAACTTTATGTGTGCTTTAGCGTATTATTTTTAATTTAGTTCTAGAATTATCTAGAATATATATGCTGATGTTCTAAGCACTAACCATATTAAAATTGACATATTAATCATTTGAATGTTTCTCTTGTCAAAACTTTTAGCTAAATATTTCAAATATGACCTAAAATTTTTATCTTGATTCATTGGATGATATATATTGGATAGAAAAATCATTGTTGAATTCTAAAAGTATATTCACATTGTTAATTATCCCTCCAAAAAAGTCAGACTGACCATCTACAGTTCTACATTTTTCAAAGACTTATAGCAAATAAAATATTATAATTGAAACACAAGGAGCTACATATGAAACAATAGGGAACTTCTGGAAATCGAAATAACTGCTAAAATTCATCATGACAAAAAGTAGAGCAGCCAACATAGAAAGAGTAACTTGGGTAGATGCAGAGTCATAAGACTACTATCAACATTGTGGCTTTAGTAACTCTTTCTCTTAGTCACTTCACATTAAGGAAGCCAGAAAGACAGAGTGGTTATTTGTTTTTTGCCTGCCTGGTTCTGATTAGTGATGCACCCCTCCCCCACCATTATTTCTCATTGTCAGGGGTGGGAAGAGGTTGTCTACTAGCCTGGGGGTAGACCCAGGCCAAAACCAATCCATACATCAAATTTCAAGATCACAATAATTGGTTCAAATAAATGCATGACCTAAACTGGTCCAAACAAAGCAAATTTAGAACTTTGAATGAGAATGCTGGGACAAATACTCTTACACTTTCCTGCTAGGCATGAGCCAGGAAGATTGTGACCAGTTGGCAGCCACCTTGCTTACACCAGAAGAGTATGAATGTGAGAATAAGATCAACTGAAATTAAAGCATTGACCAGCAGTAAAGAGAGAGAAACTAGAGAGCAACTGATGATATCATTTGAATCTGAGTATTTTCTATTCATAGCTTTATATTCTTTTCTTAATTATAAAATAAGCACAGTAAAGCATAAAGACAATATAAACAAGGCTAAAGAAGCAAATAATCTCATCACCCATAATCCTATCATCCAAAAGTGACCAAGATAACATTTCAGAGGGCAGAATTTTAATAGGCAGGGGCAACTGAATGAAAACACTCTTATAGCTGGAAAAAGAGGGCCATGCTTCAGGAGTAAACTGGAAGAGTAGCACCATATTATACTTATTATCAATAATAACAGACAGAAATTACCATGTAGATGAAACAATCAGCAAAAGCCTTGTGACAAAGATGGTTATTTATTTAAGGAGCAGCTATAACCACAGACCAAAATATAGGGTTTGACTACAGACAGCATTAGAAACATGGCAGGTCTAGCCTAGGTTTCATTAGACAAAGTTATGCAAGGAATCTCATTGTCAATGAAAAACTGCAAAGTCAATAACTAAAGATGAAGCAAAGGTCATTGCTCTGAGGGAGACCAACCTCAGGAAGCTTCCCATCAAGAAATGTGCTTCTCAGTCTACAAAAGGAAGCAAAATAATCAGCCATGTACTTAGTGTGATTTCAGGACTACAAGTTTTCATTTGATCAGAAAAGTGCTTTCACTTTGGGCATTTTATGTACCCTCCCACAGAAAGCAAAAGCTCCCACCCTAGAGAAATGTTAGTGAGTTAGAGAACAAAGCCTGGTAAATTAGTCCTAAAGATATCTATATATATTTTAGCATCTAAAAGAAATGAAATGTGACGGAGCCTGTGTTACATAAATGAGCCAGAGACAGTTCTGGTGTATTAGCCTAAAATGGCCCCAACATTATTTACTTCCTCACAGAAGGCTGGAACCATTAGCCAAAAGTCCGTCAATGCTGAACTCAAATTCTCTACACATCTCATTGCTTTAAATATAGTTCAAATAAACATATTTTTAGCCATTCAGAACCTACCTACTTATATACCTCATGAAACTGTACCCAACATCTGCTAACCATAGATAAGACAAAGTCTGTACAATAAAAAAAATGCCAAAACTCTGTTGCCTTTTAAAGTTCTCTGACCTAGAAACCCCTCCACCTTTCTGCTGAACAAAATCACCTAAACATATAAGCTCCCTCCTTGATTTCCTTCTTCTCTGGGAGTCCCCTTGCTCTATTTCTCTTTTTGGTGGTGGCCTCATGCTGCTATCTCTGGAAGGTTTCTTGCTGGGAGGGACTTCCCCTCTCCTGCATCCCTAAGCACTACCCAGTAAAGTTTATTCTGTATTACTGTCTCTCATGATCCTGTATCTTCCTTGTTCAACCCCAAAATCTCTGAACTTAACAAAGCCTACTGAGTCCAGACTTACTTAATGCATTTGTACCATCTTATACAGAAGAAATGTGTTCTCAAAATCTTATTAATAAAACAAATTTCAGCCGGGTGTGGTGGCTCATACCTGTAATCCCAACATTTTGGGAGCCGGAGGCAAGACAATTGCCTGAACTCAGAAATTTGAGACCAGCCTGGGCAACATGGTAAGACCTTGTCTCTACATTAAATTTAAAAAATTAGCTATGCATGGTGTTGCTCACCTGTAGTCTCAGCTACTTGGAAGACTGAGGCAGAACGATCGCCTGAGCCCAGCATCTCGAGGCTGCAGTGATCATGATTGTGCCACTGCACTCCAGCCTGGGCAACAGAGTGAGACTCTGACTCTATAATAATAATAGTAATAATAATACAAATTTCTTTGTATATTAATATACTGTTTATCCAAGTTCTGAAATGACTGAGAGATAAAGGAGTCAAGGGGATGGTGATCACATTTCTGATTTAACCACTGAAGACTATGTCACTTGCATATGACAACAATGGACTACCTAATGCTGCACCCAGAATTTGGCATATTTATCCACTCAGTCTCAGGAGGAGCTAGAGCTCCTACCCTCCTATTCCAGAGGCAGATCAGAGTTCATGCTTCCTCTAGGCAGATGGACTCCAAAGTGATAAAGAAAGGGGTTCATTCTTTTCCCAAATGCACAGGGCTGAGCAACCACGGAGTGTTATAGAGATAGAGGTCAGAGTTGCCACATGGAAGGAGACAGCAGCATTGGGAATAAACATTCTCTTCTAATAATCATATTCTCTTTGGTGATTTCAACTTATCATAATAGTGGAAATATATGTATGGAGAAAGTTTAGATCCAAGATGATATAATTTTACTTGACCACCACCAAACTTTTACAGTCATACATGCAAAGGAGAGATATTATTCTTCTATGTATATTCAAATGTTCAGATTATCTTGGCAAAGACTCCTACATTTATTTTATGTTTTTGGATGATAATATACAAGCCTAAAAATACGTCAGGTTAATGGATTGAAGCACAATGGAATAACAGATCCTTCTTCTCTATAAATGTTTTATATTGTCAGGCAGGGTGTGGTGGCTCACGCCTGTAATCTCAGCACTTTGGGAGACTGAGGCAGAAGAATTGCTTGAGGCCTGGAGTTTGAGAGCAGCCTGGGCAACTGAGCAAGACCCTACAGAAAAAAAAATTAAAAGAGAAAAAAGAAAAAGAATTAGCCAGGTTGTGGTGGCATATACCTGTACTGAGGAGGCTGAGGCAAAAAGTTCACTTCAGTCCAGAAGTTTGAGGCAGCAGTGAGTTATGATTATGCCACCATACTCCAGACTGGGCAACAGATTGAGACCCTATCTCTAAAAAAAATAGAAAATAAAAATAAAGTATATTTTATCTGATACTAGGAGGTTAAAAAAAAAACAGTTTGGGGTTTGTTTAGAACCTCTTCTAATGATTGTTGTCACTTTGGGTTTTTAAAAATGAACAGTTCCATCTTGGTTCAAAGAACGAAGAGGCACTCAGTGCCAGCAGAGGTGACAGCCGAAAATATAGCGACAAAGGAGAAGAAAGCATGTGTGAGAACGTGTCACCCTACGTGTCTCCCAGGGAAGTCGTCATGTGATGTTATCAATTGACAACCTTGATTACAAATTGTATGAGCTCACAGATTGGCCTAGCATGCTTCTATATCATGAGGTATACTTGTAAATAGCAATTGGACTGAAACGAAGCATGCAGAACTTCAGTCACAGAAAACAAGAAGTGAAAAGTTCTGAGCGCACGAGAACAAGGGGTTATATAAGGGTGCTGTGGCTTTAACCGTAAGCCCTGAAACCCTGAGTGTGTTGTGACACTGTTGTGACATTTAAGAAGAGTTACACCAGACAATTTAGATTTCACTGTGACATATGCTGTATAAATTCTTTAATGTTTAGCTTATCTTGCACTAAACAGCAGAAGAATACTTAGTAAGTGCAAGTAGGTCAACATCACTTTAATTTGCATTATCAGTTCAGAAGAACATTTTACACTATATGTGTTGTGATAAAACACTGTGTCATTTCTGTCACCCAATGCAGAGTATTTTTAGGTCTTTGCACATTATGTGTAGAGATATTTGGTATTGCCTTTAATGTAACTTGCCATCTGTGTTCTAGTTTCTCAGCATTGGCAGAAGTGAGCTAAAAGCATTGGCCAAACTTCAAGGGGTTAAGATTTTTGCTAACAAATATGGACTATTTGATATGAAAACCATCATTGTTTGATATGTCAAATAAAACATTTGTCAATCAAAAGTCTTTAAGCACTGGGCTATGTGACATTTACTCTTTTATAAACCAACAAAGTCCCTGGGGGCATGCCTTTTTTCCTCTCATTTAAATAGTGGTAGGAGAACAAATCATACTTCAGGGCAAGTTGATAACTGCCAGTCACGATTCCTGCCTTGTTTACTATAATGAGGAGGGTAATAAATGCATCTGACCATTTCGGCTGGCATTTGCATAGACGAATGATTTGTCCAGTCAGTCGCTCTCCAGTGATTTGGGTCTTTTTGTCAGCACAAAGAGCATTCAGTCTCTCTGGAATTTACAGCCGCCAAGCTCTCATTAGCAAACATCCTTTACCATGAATGATTCAAATAATTACCACTGAAATAATAAACTGTTTCACAAAAACATTTTATTTGATGGCTCCAAACATCAACTTTTCTGAATTGTTGACATTCAAATAAGCCAGAGCGCTTCATTGTTAAGAAACAATGGCGCTCTTGTTAAAGGGTGGGCATTGTTTTACCTCCAATAGACCTTTAAACTTGGCTGGCTATCAAATGCGTCCCTCAAACTGCCAGCCAACATTTTGGGTAATCAGAGGGCATGTACCAGATGGAGCAGTTAAAACTTTACATATTCAAACTCCAGGAAATATTCCTTAGATTTTTCTTTTGAGGTTGCAAACCTAGAACTCCAGATTAACTAGCAGCTGCTACTTTGTATCTTTTTTGCACCTATTGGAGCCAAATAATATTAAATGTCCTCACTTATACTGAGCTATTCAAGTGTGAGTTCTTTGCTGTAATGGTATTCTATGTGTATAATTAAGTGTTATTTGATATAGTTTTGGAGTTCGAACAAATGAGCAAGCAACAATTACACCTTATTATGATCTTCTCTAGTGCATAGCCATAGGGTTGCTCTCAGTGCATTACCGAATTCATAGCACCAGGCAGGCAGCAGTTCCTGTTATCAACTTTTTTCACCCTCTGCGCCATGCATAATTTAGAGAGTTTTATTAATTTTGAAGTGGTTTAATATATGCGCATGTTCTAAAGATCTAGGTAGATTGTATGACTAAGTTTAGCTTTCATAGAGCAATTGTTTATGCATGTAAATGTCTGAAAAAATATTTTCCCTCAAATCTTAAAAAGCTATGGTTTCATTTAAATAGATTAACTGGCACATTGCACCTTCCTCCTTACCTGCAAGGAAAAATTCAGGAAGGGAACGAGTGGAATATATTTCTGTGCTTTGCAAATTTCCTCATTACTTTGCTTTCACTTTCAAATTTAGACATGTTATATTTAGCAAGAATGGAAAACCGTCAACAATACTGAAATACCTTGATGTTCCTACAAAATTACAACACGATTCAGGAAAATCACGATCGTCGAGAAGCAACATTTTAAAAATGCTAACTTTGCAGAATATCTTAAAGATATTAATAATACCGAGTAGATGATATAGACCCTATAGCCTCACTCTCATAGAAGTCAAGGATGTCAAAATTACCCTACAAGATGTGCCTGATACAGACGGCCACTTAAAACGGCATGCAATTCCTGAAACTTCCATTTCTATCTCACAAAGATGGATGCAAATTAGAAACATAATTTGTCATACTTAAAATAATTTACTTTACTTTATTGGGACATCGTGTCCAAATCCTCAAGTTTCTCTTTGCTACTCGCTCAGAGCCTTTTTCTCCAAATGGCGTGGCTTTGTTGTTTTCCCTTCCTGACGCTGCCTGTTCTGCGTGGTAATCATGGGCAAAACTACAGGGCCCATTTTTCATTCTGTTATTTGGCTTGTCAAAGCAAAGGTCAAGAGATGATGAAGAAACCCCAAAATAGCCCAGGACTGGCAGATTTTCCCCCAAGTTTTCTAACAGAATTTGGTGCCTATGAAAGTAAGGGAATAAAGAACTAGCTACAGCCATAAATCATGCAGGCAAGAGCTTTCTAAGTTTTGCACGGTTTCACTGCCTGGTGCCCAGAGGCCCAGAAAAGAAAAGCGAGGCATCCTACCATTAACAGTGCCACCCTCACCATCTCAGGGCTGGGGGCATGTGAGGCCAGCTTTCTGACATCGGCTCATCGTTTATGACTGGAGAGGTTGACAAAGAATAAGTGCCACCTTAACTCTTTAGCTGTGATCACTTTCAGACATGACTTGATATACTAGGGATATAGAATCATAGAATATCAGTGCCAGAAGCTACATCAGGATCAGCAGAACTTGTACTTGAATCTGGATCTCTTGACAGCTCAGGCAGAGGTTGTTCTCTGAGTTAGACCACTGTGATACGCCCCAAAGGCCCAAACCTTATTTGTGAGTACCTTTCTCATTACAAGCTCACCCAGACAGGCACACGCCCTATATGTGCATGAACTTTCTTTCATGTTAATATAAATGATGGCACACAGTGTCATCAAGTGATGAAAATGACTTGTGGTCAACAGGTCTTTTCATGGTGACGTCACCCTAAGTGCTAGGACAAGAATCACACAGTAGTGCTGTTAACTCTTCCCTAGAGACCTGACAGAGTTTTGTGCTAAGGGGAGTATGTTTAAAAAGCAGGGGTTTGTTTGTCTAGTAAATATTCCAGAGAATACTACATTTAAGTTGCTAAGATGTTTCTAAGCTCAGATCTACATTTCATATGGGCAAAGTATTGTTTTCAGTTCCATTTGGAAGGTAGAGGAGACAAGCCAGTAGTTACAAGTGAAACAGTTAAGATAATCTTTTGTGTTGCCTCAAAACACTGATATGTTTGATACTGTGGTTTGGTTTTGAGATTTAGGCAAGTATTTTGTCCTCAGTCAGTTATTTGATAATATTGCATTTTGCTTTAAGATCTGCTATGGGCTGAACATACCTAATTGTTTTTCCTTCCCCTCTACCTTTTACTTACTAGCTGTTACTTATCTTTCACTTCTCAGCTTAGGTAGCACCTGCTCCAAGAAGACTTCTTCATGATGTAGCCCAAAGCCAATACTCTTGTACAGGCTCAATATCATGACACTTATTTGGTGATGCTAAGCAGGTAATGGGAGAATTCACACTCTTTCCAACAGTAGCCACACATTAATAGGATTGGCATTTGACCTTGCTTTGACCTATTTTAATGGAAAAATGCAATATATTACAAAATTCAGTGACATTATCAGCTTGTCACTGAGGAAAGCAAGGAAGTTTCAAGTACCTGTACCTGGCACTAGTTTTGATGAAACATTTTCTTGGGTAGAGTTGATTTTTTTTTAAAAAAAAGCATACCCAAAGAGTTAGAGTTAATGTAGGGAAGAAAAGTTTCATCCAGAGGATTGGGCTAATGTAAACCCACAAGTAGGAGCGATGTAAGTAAGAGAAATTTGGGGGAGATTTTTGGTAGAACACATATACAATGGAAAATTGCTAACTTTAGAGACAGAATTAGCAAATTATAGAATAAATAGTAATTGTAAAAAGTAGAGTTGTTAAACTCCTGGACTTAGACACTTAGGCCTGCAAAATTCCACACCATACTATTGATCTACTAGAGATACACGCACACATGCTCACACTCACTTCCATACACACACCCATGTATACGTACATATATGTGCACACGCAGTTGAAGGGGAGGCTAACTGGACACTCCCAAGAAGGAACTGTTGTTCAGAAACATTTTATTTAGTAGATTGTATTTTTTATTTAGTAAACTGTATTTTTCATATTCAATTTGATGTAGAAGGTCTTCACTTGGGCAGCACTTAAATAAAGCAAAAAATTCACCCACTAGATCTACCTATGCATCCTGAGGTTCCCTTAGAGCAGGAACTGCCTCTGCTGCATTCACAGAAGCAACTTAGAAATTGCTCACTCAGTATAGTTCTTGAAGTGGAATGAACTAAACGAGGGAGAAAAAAGAGTATAGTCAGGAGAGAGAGAAAGAGGAGAGCAAGCTTTCTTATTTGTGTTCACTTCTCCGCTACTTAATTTAAACCCAGTGGCACAAGTATTTGTATTTGTTCTCTTAGTATTTGAACTTCTTCTAAATGATCATATTCATAATAATTCTTTTTCATTTTTAAAAGGATAAGTTGGAATCCGACTTTTCAGAGATAAACATACAACCACAACCCTTCTGATAACTCCTGTTTGACTCTAAATAGTTATCATGAAATAATTATAGATGCTTTCTCCTGTTATGTGAAATAATTACCTCTCCCACCTCCACCCCTGAACTTATTCACTAAGCTTTAATCATCACAAAAAAATTTATGTATGCAAAGAAATAGAAAGTTATTCACTCAGCTCATTGTATTCACCATTGTCTTCTGATTTCTTCACACTACTTAATTTAGCACATCAAGGTGAAATGATTAGTTTATCTCACCTTGACATGGCTATAGTCCACTGGCAAAACACGCTTGTGACATTCTTGTTGGATACTTCCTCTTTACTAATAGCTTTCTCCTGAATTAGCATTGGTTGGTATTTCCAAGTCAGACTAAGTATGTGACCAGCAGGTAAATCTGGTCAACAATAAATCAGAATAAGGGCATCAAAGAAAATGCCATCTCTCAGAACCACTGTGCATGATAAGGCATTGTTTCAGATCAACATCTGCTTTTACTCTTCATGATGATAAGTAAAGCCCAATTAACACCCACACTTTAAAAAGACGCAACTTTTATTTATCTAAGACTCTACTGCTAAAAACCTTGCCAGATTTACAATTCTAAAGACAACAGCTTTTTGTAAATGTGTTTTATTTGCAGTTATAATATCTATAGTTAAATCAGTCCATTAAAAATAGAGTTGTAAACTATCTCTCAAGCTGCCATATTTGAGTGTTTTAAACAAAAACGATTTGAATTATAATCTTATACTGCATTTGGGTAGAACTGTAAAGTCATGTAGTATATAAAATAACCTCCTTAGATAGGAAATCATTCTTAATTAAGAAAGAGATTGGAACCATGTAATTTTATATTACACAACTAGTCACTCAATCCATCGTCCTTAAGCATTTGACTATGATGGTATTCACTAAAGTTAGCTTCTAAAAAGTTGTCAGCTATCTGGGTCCAAGGGCAAAGGAGCAACAGTATATAGTCAATGAAAAAAGTGGCACATTCTTAAGCCCGGAAGTAACCATATAACACACTCTAGCTGCAAAGACTTCAGTCTCAGTAAAAGCATGTTGCATTTTGCCTTTTGAATTATATTATTTCTTACAGCTTTATTTGGCTTCATTCTTTTCACAAGAAAGGTAAGGGACTTTTTTCTTTTAATAAGAACTGAAAAGATACTTGGGTTTCCCAAAGGCTGTGCTGGGAGTGAGGATGCCAGGGCAGGGGCAGGAGCACTGGACTGAGAGCCAGGACATCTGTGTCCTACTCTGCTAATTGTGATTGGGATTTTTCTCTTAATCGCTTTCTACCTTTATGCCTTCATTGTTAAAATAGGAATACTAATAGACGCCCTGCCTGCACAGTTGTTATGAAGATCAAATGAATTAATAAATGGGAGAGTGCTTTGGAAAAGTTGAAAGTGCCACTCAACCGTTAGTTATTCCTGTTTGGCTTTCATATTCTTCGGAAACCCCATTTATAATAAGGTTCTCCTGGAAAAGTAGCTGTTTCTTGAAATCCCATGAAAGCTTTGTCTTTGTATTATCTCTTATGGGTTCCTTTGGAAGTTCAGCAAGTTTCTCTGTTCCCTACTGTGCTGTGCATACATTGCCCAGAGCGATTCAAGGGCCAGTCCCAAAACGGGCAATCTACCCTGCACATGATCTGCTCAGTGAGCGCTGGTGCTACGGGGATAGGATTAAAAATACATATGCTGTTTATAGTGTTTTACTGATGCATTTTTAATAGAAAATTTTGAAGTGACAGGAATAAACAAAGAAAGAAAAAAATGTAAACTATCCTAATTCCTACTGCTTAAACCCAAGCATTATTCATATTGTGATGTGTATCCTTCTGGCCTCTTTTATCTATATATACATTGCATGCTATATCCAAGAGTAGGCATGTTGTCCCAAAATTCAAATGTTGAAACCCTAACCCCAATGTGACTATATTTGAAGAAAAGGCCTTTAGGAGGCAGTTAATAATAAATGAGGTCAAAGGGGTAGGGCTCTGATCTGATAGGACTAGTGTCCTTATATCAGAGAGCTTTCTTCACCCCCTCCCCAAGCCATATAAGGTCTCATCAAGAAGGTAGCTATTTGTGAGCCAAGAAGTCAGCATTCACTAAAAACCAACTCAGCCAGCACTTTGATCTTGGACTTTCAGCCTCCAGGACTGTGAGAAATAAATTTCTGTTGTTTGAGTCACCCATTCTATGGTAATTTGTTATGACAGCCCAAGCAGAATAATATACGCATATTATACACTTTTATATAATTTAGGGTTTTTTTTTTACATAGTAGTTCTGAACATTTCTCCTTGTGTTAGCTATTCTACAATGTGATTTTAACAGTTCTAAAATATAGAAAAATATGGATCCAACTTAAATTTTTTAACAATCCCCTATTGTTGGACATTTAGATGATTGTGATTTGGGGCCATTGTAAATAATACTGAAATAAATGTCCTTAAATACTTATCTTTTTGTGTAGCTTATATTCCTCAAAGTAGAAGTACTAGATTAGAGGAATGAATTATCTTTAAAGATTTTGATATGTTTATTAAAATGTCCTTCAGAAAGCCTTATATTAATTTATACTACTGGCAGCTATGTGAGTTTGCCTCTTTTTAAGAATTCTCACCAACAATAGGCACTGTTATTGTAAATGATATTTGTCAATTCAAAGGCAAAAAGGTATCTCATTGCTATTTTAATTTGTATTTTTAATTACTAAGCTGTTGAATTATTCATACATGTTTGTTTGGGATTAGTTCTGTAGGGATAGAAAAGAAAGAATCTCCTACTTCACATATATGATTACAACTATGAACAATTTTATTATTAAAATTTTAATTTTTTAATATACTAGACACTTTCTTTTATAAAACATACTTTACCACATGCAGAGTACACACAATGTAATCACCACTCCCATAGTTTCCAACAACACTGACACAACCTCACTGCTTTGCCTTTAATAATTCTTAGAAAACCCCAGAAATATGGAATTTTTATAGGTTTCATGGAAGCTGGAACTTAAGTCTAAACTAGTTCTAAAAAATCTTGTAAGAATTTTCAATATAGAACACTGTGGAAAACTTAAGATAAATTATAAGCTGTTAATATTACAAGAAGATTTCAAAATAAGTAAGTTTAATTTTATTACCTGGATATTTTTTTCCTCTGGCATTAATTATCTACTCTTGCTCTTCATCAAGGCACAGAACAGATATAAAATAAATATTTGTCAGATGACAGGATGGATTAATAGAGGAATCATCTACTATTCTCTCATTTCAAATAAAAGCAAATAATCCCTAATTCTATTCTGAACCATTTCAGTTGAGTGACTATCATCCCATTCATCCCTACCCCAATGTAATTCTCCTTTGCATTCTCTACTGTAATGTTAAGTTTGACTTTTTTTCCTCCCTCCAAGATCTTCTGACAGACCATTTTAACGAGAAATTACTGAGTGACTAAAGATTCAAGAGATTGCTCTTCCAATTTTCTAATCAATAACCAAGACTTTGACTGAGCTTCAAATAACAAGGGAGAAACTTAGAGAAAGTGCATATGGGTCACAACTTCTCCAAGTCAGGTGGAGAACAAGTGACATGAAAAACTCTCTATTCTTTTGTTTAGTCTGCAGTAGTCATAGAAAACTTACCATAAGTTGACCTTGGAAAATTTGTTGTATTTTTTTTCTCAGCATATTACCCCAGGAGGCTTTTTTTAATCTTTATTTTCTTTGAGACTAACCTTGATCTACCCTCTACTTTTGTCCATTCCCAATGAAAATATCTTTTTATAAAATTAGTATCTATTTTGTGGTCGTTTGTCAAGAGAAAATTACTGAGAGATCTGTCATAACATTTTTGATACAGTTAAAAAAGAGTTAAAAGAAATTTTCTTCAAAAAGACCAGTACAAAAGTACTCCTACATGTACTAGGCTTTTGGATGCCTCAAATATTTTCATGAATGAAAGCCCTTTTGGTTATTTTCATTATAAGAGAAATTCTTGTATGGAAAATTCAAACTAACAAAGAAAGCTCAGATTTCAGTTCTAACGTTTTTTAGCAGAGTTGACCAAACATGAGTCCTAAATTGACGCATTATGAAACACAATAAATAAGGTTTCAAAGGCTGGCTTAACACTGCAAAGCTTGTTGAAACAGACCTCCTCTTTATGTATGTGTCTTTCTGGGAGTTCATGGATCATGAGAGGATGTGGAATTTGGAGGCCTCTGGTTATTCTTACAATAGCCACAGCAATCAGGAAGCTGAGCAGTGAGGGTCAGTCACTTCCTGCAGAATCATCGTGATAAATTGTCCCTGTTGCCAGTTTAGAAGTGGAGAAGTCCTTATATTGCCTGAATAGGCAGAGTTATTAAAAGACTGCACCAGCGTTGTGAAAGGTTAATTGCTAATGGATAAACAGTTCCCCCCAAACAATTTCTCTTGAATTCCTACTTTGTCCAAGGTATAAAGATGGTAGTGTTGGCAGCTGTAGTATGGGCGTGGGTAGTGGTGATGGAGGTGGAGGTGGTGGTATGTGTGTGTCTTTGAGGGGTAGAGAGTTATGAAGAGGAATGGCCCAGTCCCTGACCTCAAGTGTGGCAAATGCTGTAATGGAGGCATAATCAACGGCTCTGGGAAAAAAGAGACAGGAGACCTCTGTTCTAAAAGCTGGGGAGGAGGTATGAATCACCCAGGAGGAGCCCAGAAGTTCTAGTCTCAGGGTACAAGAGATCAAAATTAAACTCAGTGGTGTGTGTCAGGAATCGGAGGACAGTCTTAGAAAGAAAGAGGGCTTGTAGGAGTCCAAAGGAGTATAGCTAAGACAGACTAAGGATTAGTCAATGAGAGGGGGACACACAGAAAAAGAACAAGAATCTGGACCAGACCAAGGCGTCCAGTGAGACCTAACTCCTTTCTTACTGATAATAATCTATCTACACAGAGAATGTTTGCTCGATCACTAAAGTGTAAGTTCCATGGAGGCAGTCAATTTGTATGTTTTGTTCATTGCCCCTAAAAAGCACCTGGCACTAGTAAGCACACAAAAATATTAGTAGAAAGGATATATAAACACATGTGATGCATGAGTTATAGAGCCAAAAGGGAGGCCTGTGTTCCAGAAATTGGAGTTTGAGGAAATGCCTCCTCTCCCCACCAAGATATAAGGTGATGGCATAAATTTGTCAACAGTGAATGATGAGAAATGTGTAGAACATAAAAAGATATTGATTAGAATTTTTTTTTTACTCTTCTGAAATTGGCATCTAGGACCCAAGACTGAAACTGAGAGGAATAAATTACCCCATATTATAAAGAGATGAGAAAACAATTAGAAACAAATACCTCTTCAGAACTTAGTAAGATTTGGCCAAATTGGCTCTACAACTTCAGGGGAGGGAAAAAATCAAAGGAATCACTGGAGTCATAAGTCGTCAGCTCCATGGGGGAGTCCTGTGGAAGTTTTCTTTTTCTTTCCTTCTTCCAAACAGACCCCAACTCCTCTGCCAAGGTAGGAAGAATTGCTTCTAAAGACTGGCGTTGTCTATAAAAAGACCCTAGTCTTTCACTCTCTGTTGAACATGTACTTAAGCAATGTACTAGTCTGGGTGCCTTTGAAGCAGAAAGAAAAGAGAGGGAAGACACAGTGAGGAGAGGACTAGGCAAGTGGCCTCACTCCCACCATTTGATGTGGCAAGGATGACTGGGTTCTCCATGGATTAAACAGACACAACAGAAGGTAGCTGAACTTAAGTCAAAAGTGAAAGAACATCCATCAGAAACAAGAATCAGTGGGGTGTATTCCTAGAGATGAAAGTAAGGGCATTGGAAGAGATGAAGCAAGTGGGCCCCCAGGGTCAGGGCGCCATGCAGTGGAAAGTGCAACATATCTGCAGGGTTTCCCCAAAGAACCCTTATTTGTAGAATACCTGGTACATGTTTGTCCTTTGAGAGAGACAGCAGTTGTATACGTGCCCCTCCAGAAGCCTCATGACCATTCTTCACCAGGGAAACAAAGACAGCCATGAGAGGACCATGGTTACACTCCAGATAAATCAGAGATTCTTGTCCCTTTCCACTCCACCCCTCCCTGTACCAATCCATGGGAGGAAAAGGGGACCCAGTCAGAGAAAAAGCCAAGTCCCTTTATTAAAGCCAGGCTGGTGCTGGGGAGAAAAGAACAGATGAACACTAAATCAGATGAGACTAAAGTTTCCATTAGGATGAGTTTTTTTTAATTGAAAGAGACTGTTGAAGACATTGCTTATAGATCAATGAGAAAGGAGGATTTGGCACAGTGTAAAGTGTGATTTGGGGGGAATGGTGATTATCTTTCTACTCTATCAATACCAGACTTCTCTGCAATTGATTATTGGTATAATCATGGTCTGTTCTCACTAAGGAATCAGTGAGACCTCAGCTAGGCAGAAAGAGGGTGTTACTATTCTAACTCTGGTCAAAAGTCTTATCTTTCATTATCCTGATTCTGCTTCATCAGTCTGAGATGTCAATGATTCACTCAACAAATGCTTATTGAACACAAACTACTATGAATCAGACCCTGTTCTAGACACTGGATAGACAGAGGTAAACCAGCCATTGACTTTGTCTTGCATCAGAGATCCACACTAGAACTTGCTGGGCTGGCAATCTCCTTGTATAGAAAATTATATACAAATTGCACTGAGTTTGCTCTTTCAATACCTTCCATGGTTCAATATACAGGGTTTAAAAAACAAAATAAAATAAAATGCAAAGACTTGTGCCTTATATTATATAGACACTGGGAGTACTTGTACTGCTTTTTTAAAAAATTCCTTTTTGTAACTACGTAGTTCCTACAATGATGATAGACTGAAGCAGGACTTGGCAAACTCTTCCTGTAAAGAACTAGATAGGAAATACTCTAGGCCTTTCAGTCATACAGTCTCTGTCACAATTCAGTTCTGCCTGTGTAGCATGAAGGTGGCCAGAGACAATACATAAATAAACGAGTGTAGCTGCATTCTATCAAAATTTTACTTATAGACACTGAAAAGTAAATTTACATGATTTCTATGAATTGTGAAATAACATTCCCCTTGGGAGTTATTAACCATTAAAAATGTGCAAACCATTCTTAGCTTGTGAGTTGTAAAAGAACGGGTAGATGGTAGCTTTGGCTCACAAACCATAATCTGCCAATCCTTGGGCTAGAAGCACGACTCTTTATATGCAACTTCATTTGCAAATGCTTCCCACAAAATGCCTGCTCCTTATTAGATTTGTGAGTTCCTCTTGTCCACGAATGTCTGTGGTGCTCATGACAAGAATGAAATTATAATTCTTCAGGCTTTAGGTTTTACATGCTTTGTGGGTTAGATATAGTTTAGAAGAGTTTCTTCTCGCCCTTAGAGTTCTTTTGTAGAAAGTTCCCCTATTTTGACGTTCTGCTGTTTCAAGTTATCATAACATTCTCTAGAATAAGCCATGTTTCTTCCTGCCTTGGGGCCTTTGCTTATGTCTTTTGGCCAGAAATATTGCCCCAGTGATATTGCCCCAGTGACTGCCAACCTTCCTTCACTAAGCTAACACCTCTTGGCTCTTGTAAATTCCTCAGAGAAGCATCAGACCATATCTATTTTTATAATGGTTTGATTAATGACTGTCTTCTCTTCTAGACTGTAGCCTTCCCAAGGGTGGGGAACCCTGGCTCTTCCAGTGCCCAGTGAGGCGCTTGGCATGGTGTCATAGCCTGGTAGTCAGCAACACCAGCTCTGGGGTTAGATTTCTTCTTAGAACACTGGTGTCATCACTTTCTAACCATGTCACCTCTGTAAGCCTGTCTATTCATCTGCAAAATGGGATAAAAAGTATACTAACTCCATAGCGTCATTGTGAAAATTTAATACACTAATGTGTGTATAGTGTGTGGCTTAATGTCTGTTACACAAGTTATCCACAAAAGATTAGAATTGTTGTTATGATTCAGTAAATACTTTCTGACTTGAATTAATAACAAAAGCCAATGGTATTTTGTGTCAAACAGTGTTGAAACAGTTTTACATTTTTAAACTCATGTCATCCTTTCTCCTACCTTAAGAGGAGGGTAGAGCTAGGCACGATGGCTCATGCCTGTAATGCCAGTCTGAGCCCAGGGTTCTAGACCAGCCTGAGCAACTTGGTGAAACCTTGTCTCTACAAAAAAAAAAAAAAAAAAAAAAAAGTAGCCGGGCGTGGTGGCATGTGCCTGTAGTTCTAGCTACTTGGAAGGCTGAGGTGGAAGGATTACCTGAACCCAGCAGGTTAAGTCTGCAGTGGTCATGAGCGTGCCACTGCACTCTAGCCTGGGTGACAAAGTGAGACTCCAACTCAAAAAAAAAAACAAGAGGAGGGTACTACTCTCAACTCTATTGTACTGAAGCTGAGGTGCAAAGACTTGCTCAGAGTGACACTGTAATTAAAGTGGTAAAAACAAGTGAAGGAGCTTCTCAGATCACGACATATATTATTGGTTTCCAGCGGGCTTGTCGTAAATGCTTTAATACCTTCTTTTCTGGTCAAAACAGCATCATCTTATATGAAAACATTTATTTCATATAGAAATACTGAAAATAGATAATTTTAAAAACCATAATCAAATAATTGAGGCACTCTCTTCTGTGGTCACATTTATTATTTTTTTATAATTCAGTGCAGTATGGCATTTGCATCAAGGTCATTTCATTTGCTTTTATTAGGTGCATGCAAATTTAGAAGATTCCTTAAAATCTGCCAACCTTGAAGTGTATAAACTACTCACAGCATTGATGTAAATATAAATCACTTAAAATATATCAGAGTAGGAATTCTAGGAAAAGTTTGATTGAGGAAAACAATGATAGACGTCTATATTTGGCTATGTTCACACCTGCCTATATAAATAACTGTCTACTCATACTCATAAATATTTAATTCAGCAATATTATACATTTGGATTCTTACCTTTGAACAGAGCTTATACATTGCTCTCTCATTAATTTCTTTTAGAAAAATCTTTAGGAAAGTAGCCCACTTAAAGCATTTCATTTTTTTCAGTTATTTAAAAACTATACTGGACAGTATTTTTCTAAGGCTCATTCCTATTTATTAAATGCATGGATAGATTCAGTAGGCAGAGAGTTTAGGCTCTTGAATTATACTAACCAGGATTCAAATCCTGCCATGACTTAGTCAAGATATTTAAACTGATTAAGATTTAGTGCCTCCTTCTGTAAAATGGAAGAATAATAGTGTCTACCTCATAGGGCTGTTGTAACTGTTAAATAAGAACACCTGCTTGTGACAGTTTCAATACAGGTTAATGATTATAATTGTTAATCTACATCAAGAAAAATAATTTCCAAGTGTGTTTACTGATGGCTCCAGAATAGCCCTTGGTAGATGTTTAAAATATCATTTTTGAATTGGACTGAGATCAGAAGGTAAAGTGTTTACTATTAAACAACAGAGTCTTAGCATGGGTTACCATTTAGTCTTTCGCAAACATGTTAAAAGTACGGTTGCCTGAGACTCGCCCAGGGAACCTTTTGAAGAGTTAAGATTCTAGTATTCAGAAGCTTCTGATTCAGTCAGTAGGTATGGTATTAGGCCATGAATGCATATTTTTAAAAGCCCCCACATGAATTCTTTTTGTTTTGTTTTCCCACATGGATTCTGACGGATAGCCAGGTTTTAGAACATTGTCCCAAATGCATTTTTTTTGTCTTTTAGGAGGCTAAATTAACTCAAGTTAAAGAATAATCCTTCATTCTGAGATTATGTTGTTCACTAGCCACTTGAATTTTTTTTTTTTTTTTTTGCTTAATTTTTTGTTTGTGTAGATTTGGAGGTACAAGTGAGGTTGTGTTACATGGATATACAAGGTTACTGGAAACCACTAAAAGTCTGGGCTTTTAGTGTTCCCATTACCCTAACAGTGCGTATTGTCTCCAATAGGTAGTATTCAGTAAAAATTCTCCCCCAGAGCTTTTATTGGTCTGATGAGACTCCAATAGATGGTAACCCCATTCCAAGAGTACCCTGGCCAAAGAATGTACACAGTACTGCATCTGCACCTCATTCCAGAAGTGTCCGTTTCAACTTTCTAAAGGTTTGGTCCATACGAAGGAGTCCCAGACAGCATGAGATAAACCACAGAGAAGAGTACCTGACCCCGAGCATTTTCCAAAGTGTCAGTGCCTCCAACCCGGGGCTCAGTAGATCTTCCCACTAGAGATGGGAATGAGTGACATGGAGTTCATATAAAGCAAACCTCTCTCACATCCTCATTGGATTCTGTTGTTTTCTCTGTGTCATTCAGTACAAATCAAAGAGTAGTCAATAAATACTCACTGACTCATTATCATAAGCTTAGAGTCAACCACCCAGTATATCAGCCCATAATACATATCACCTATGGGATGTGAATGTTGCCAGTGATGTTGAATTAACATGGTTCTTCACTGAATCCTGTTAAAAACTGCATACATTTTATTTCTCCTGCCTCCATGTCTCCTCTTTTTGTAGCCATGTGTTTTAATCCCCTCTCTTGCATTCTCCTTGGTGAAAGTGTCCTCTTCTTTCCTGCTCTCGAATACCTTCAGGCATGCTATAGAGTCACATGCTATGGGATATAAATAACTGAAAAACATTCATCTCTGTGGTGGCAGAGAAGCTGCTGCCACATTTTTTTTTCCTGGAAACCTGCCTTTGGTGTGACAGTATACTACAGCAGTTTGAAACATTTTCACAAAACATTTCTGAGTGAAGCATCAAGAGGGGATGGGGAAGTTAAGATACTGCTGTGGCCTTCACACATCAGTTTATAACTTGCCTAAATATTTATTTGTCATCATGTCAACAGGGTTTAAACATGAGCCAATAATTCATTTCAATCCAGATCTGTATTTTCTGAAGGGTTCTTTTTTTAGGAAAAAATCCTTTATCACTGGAAAATATCAGTTATTTACTTATTTAGTATTTTCTTTAGGAAATTATGACAAAGATGTGAATTCCAACTGAGCAGGCAGTGTGTGGTTTTGCTCACCATTATATCTCCTCTATTTAGCACAATGATTGGAAATAGTAGATGCTTAAAATATATGTATTTTTAATCAGTGAAGACACACTTTAGCAAAGAGGTGTTCCGCAGTGAGCAGGTCTATGCAAACTAACCCCAAAGACTGAGAGAGACAAGAAGACAAAGAAAGAGGCTGACAAATCCAGTTTCTCAGAAAGAAGCATTTAATAGGGACCCACAAACAGAAACGTGACTTGGGTGGCCATAAGACAGTGGATCCCTGCACCCACCCTCCAGAAAGTATCTTTTTTTTTTTTTTAAGTATCTTTTATATAGCAAGCTTTTGGGTAAAACATGTGCAGCTGGTCACGTCTCAGACTTTCTTGGGAAACTTGTGACCTACTGAAAAGGCTAGGGAAGCATCTTCATGGGGAGTTATGTTTCTTTATGAGGGGTTATCTATGCCATGAGCATTGTTTAAAGGCTTTTCTGCAGAAGAACTTGATATGCAAGAATTAAACATCAGCCATCTTGGCAGTTTTCCTTCAAAGTGTCACTCTTGTCACACAACAGGCTGTTTTCTTATAGGCGGGTTGGAGGACTAAAGAAGACAGAGAAGCCTTTGGAAGAGCGTTTTATGGGCGAGAGAATGCCAGACAGATGGGAAATTCTTTTCCACCAGCACATGGAGGGAGGGAGAAGGAAGGAGAGGGAGGGAGAGGGAGGGAGAGAGAGAGACTGTTTACACCCCCCTTCCCCTCCTTGCCCATGACATCAAGAGGAGTATAGATAACATATATGTGTTTTGAGGAGAAGTTCCTGGTGAAGTGACTATCCCATTCTTCAAGGAATAAAGTCTTAAATGGTTTATAAGGCCTCACATGATCTAGCCCCTGACTATATGTCTAGTTTCAGTCTCATCTCCACCATTCCCTCACAAGTGTCCCATATTCTAGCCATCCTGGTTTTTTCTCATTATTTTGCCTATGGGTTTTGGCATATGCAGTACCATCTGCCAGACACATGTTCCACCTCTTCACTGGTCAATTCCCATTATCGTTTAGGTTTTTGCTTAAGTGTCATTTCCTACAAGAAGTCTTCCCAGGCCTTTGAGTTAGGCCCCTTTCCTATGTTTTCCCATTATGACACCCCCTATATTGCATTGTGATTGTAAGCTCCAGGGACAGTGACTGTGCCTGTACTGTTCATCACTGCATCTTAAGCACTGAGCACAGTCCAACCCATAATCAATAAATATTTACCAAATGAATAAAGGAGAGGGGAAGGGAAGACATCTGTAGCCTGAGCAGACTTTGAGTCAATGCTGTCTTGGTTTTTCTGGCTCCTGTAAGACCCATTCAGTGGAGTCCCAGAGATGTGAGAATATGAACACTGAAGCTACTGAATTCAAAATTATGTTTAGGAAAGAAAACAAAAAAAGAAAAAGAGGTTAATGGATTTTGAAAAACACAGACTATTTGTAATTCATATACTCATTACTAGCTACATATGTTATGAAGAAATTCTTATTAAGTAAAATTGTCATTTAACATCAGATAAAAGTTTTTATCCCATTTTTCAGTTTTATCTTGACTTATGAGGAAAGAGGAATATGCAAACGAACATAATTTCACACAGCTATTTCCTTGGTCATTCATAATACAGATAACTTGATTTAGTTATACAGAAATAATCAAAACAAGTTTTTAATTAATTTTAAGATTAATGTTTTGAACATGAAGCTCATTGAATCCAAAAACTATTACTTCTGGTCTTTGCTATCTGTAATCCTGTCCTGAATGCTTACAAGATAAAGGTGCTGTCCCAACGATGACATTTATAATCCTGGTTTTTAAAAGGCAGGGGCAGGGCATTTGGTTAGTTAGGAAGGTAGTCCAGCTCACCATGTACTTCCTGTCTTCATTTTGTCACTTCCATGCAATGTGGTATCGGGCTGTGGCTCTCCTATGAATATGCTTTCAATTCGCTTTCAATTCCACTAAGGAGATACAATGGTCTGTAGTCCTCAGAAATGGCAGTGGGAGATCTGATGAGAGTCCCGGTTGCCCCAAGCATGTAGGAGTCCTGTCTGACTTAGATGCTCCCCTGATACTTGACCAGAGTTGTTTATTTGAATTTTTGTTCCCTCATTGTCCAACCTATAATGGGAAATTTAAAAATATTTTTTTGTAATGTGTTCATCTTATTTGAGGCTCTTATATAATCTGAATATTTGATATTACAGTATAACCATTTTGTATTTTTCTATCAGAAAACTTGTCAAGGGCTTTGTCAATAAAAACAATTCAAGAAAAAGCGAAACCTGGCAAGAAGCATTAATTAGATGAGGAAATCTATTTTCTATAGTTAATTGATATTATCATCTGCATTGTTAGAGGGAAAAGATTATGTCCAATAATTCTTTTGAATATCACCAAGGCATCTAGCACATAGATATGTGACAAATATTCATTAATACATTATTCTAAGCATACCAGGGGCTAATCAAATAACCTTTATCAGCCTATGATAATTTTCATTTATGGTATAAGAGGTTAGTTTATAAGGTTTAATTGACATAGAAATCACACAATTAAACCTCAAAATTTATATGGAGTTTCAAAAAATTAAAAGATGGAATAAAAGCATGCATTTAAAAGATGCTAGTAATACATTAAATGTCATACCTTTTAAATTACCTTGTTTCTTAATTAGAATTCTTCAAGCATATCAATTGAACTTGTCCTCACTGAGAACCACACCCTAGGCAAATTCAAAGCATGGAAGGGAAATATTTTCTAGTTAATGACGCATGTAGGTTTATTTTAATATTCAAGGTTATGATGGGTGAAATGCAAACTGAGAAGTTTTCCTTTTTATCATGGGTCATGGTATAATAGCAGTACTTACTTTATGAAATAAATGTCCAATTACCATAAAACAAATGGAAGGTCATTATATTTTACTTGGCTTTTGTATGCAGTCTGTGAATTGTATTTCCTTACAAATTGGCATCCTGTAATACTTTGTATACGTAGTTAATCCAGGGAACCCAGCCTTATCTGTTCCTCATTATGAACTACATGGGCTCCATCCTAGCAGTGTGATAACTTAGTTTTTCTCATCTCTGAACCTTTGCATAAGTCACTCTGAGCAAAATGATAATTTTTTCCTCTTCCCCACCAATCTATGGATCATTTCTCCTTCAAGACATTTCAAAAAACTCATCTCTCCTATATTTGCCTTCCCTGTCACTTTCCTTAATCATCAATGATCATACATATATGAAGGTGGGTGTGTTAGTTCATTTTATATTGCTGGAACAGAATATTTGAGACTGGGTAATTTATAACAAACAGAAATTTCTTGGCTCACAGCTCTGGAAGCTGGGAAGTCCAATATCAAGATACCAGCATCTTGCAAGTACCTTCTTGCAGTGTCATCCTGTGGCAGAAGGCAAGAGGGGGCTGAACTTGCCCTTTCATAGACCACCAATCCAGCCCATGAGAATGGAACCCTCATGGCCTACAATCACCTCTAAAATGTGCCACCTCTCAATACTGTTACAATGGAAATTAAATTTCAACATGAGATTTAGAGAGGTCAAACAATCAAACCATAGCATTTGAGTCAGTTACCTTAGTTGGCTAGATAATTCAATAACAAGTGAATCATTTATCTTTGCCTGAGGTATGATTGTTAGTCTCAGTTCTCTACTGTGTTTATTTACTGGGAGAGGGGTAACAGAGAGGAAAGGGAAGGACTAGTTAGGACTGTTGTGGTGTGTGTGGCTCAGTGCTAGTTTATTACCCTAGGAACAGAGTTTGCATTATATGCTAATATTACCATTTAACTTTAGCTGTTCTTTGCGATTGTATGTCTGTTTCCTTTGTATTTGCCTGTCTCCACCATTAGATTCTGTTTATTTCATTGATGTATGGTGAGTTTTTGGAAATCAACAATGTTAGACTTATTTTGTGTTTCTATGAGGAGTAGTGAGAATACATTGGTTGAAGATGCCACGGTCACAAACTCAATTGCCTTCAGGGCCCAGGCAAGTTACATAAACGTGCAAAGAGACACTGTTAGACAGGGAGCAGAGGCTATGTAAGCTGGAGGTGCCAACCCAGCCTAGGGGCATTCAAATGCAAAAATTCACAATACCCCTGCCAATCCAATTTGGCCTTCCAGTCATGAGTTTGCAACCTCTGATGCCCTTATTTCTTGCTCTGAGCCTGTGAGGGATGTTGTTGGCGACAGGGTGATTAGCTACATTTTATTGGTGAAGGAATTGAAACACAGACTAGTAACTTTACAAAAGTCACACAGGAAATCAACCTCATGCCCATGTCTGGTTCAAGGAGAAATGATTGTAAAAAGGTAAAGTGAAAAGCATGACCTAAAACCTGAAAGGGAATGAGCAAGACTGATTCTCTAAGAGAAAAATATTTTCTAATATTTGGAAGCTGTTTGTGGCACACTTAATAAGTTTTAAAACCAAAACTAAATCAGTTAGTCCCTTTTACATTATTTTTGTGACTATATCCATATACACACATTTTATAATTAAATTATAATTATATTGGAAATTTGGTTTCTCATCCTTCCTAAGGGATTTTTGACTAATATATGAATTACCTCACATTATAAAAAACCTAATTTTCAGGAGACTTTTTCCTTTCCTAAGATGCCCTACAGATTTCTTCCCCCAAGATTATGCTTTATTTACCATTATTACTATTAGCTTTGAGGGGAAGAAAAGGTTGGATAACAGACCCTAGAATCCGCTTTTAATGTGAATGCTTTGAAATTTTTATTCTCTTCTACTACAAGCTAGAAGTAGGCAAAAATATTCTGCAAATCAAGCCCGTTAAAATTTCACCGCAAAGCATGGACTTGACTGACTGCAAGGGGAGCTGTCAGCTCATACAGGCATCACTGTCAAAGGGCCGTGTCATCTGTCAGTGTCGGTTCCAGCTCACTGTTCCACATAGAGGGAATGCACTGTTGCCTCCCAATTGATAACACGCTGCCAGAAGCATGTTACTTTCTCATCCGTCTTCTTGTAGCTGTCAAAAATGGAATCCATTAATTAGTTTGTTCTTGTGAATTTTAGTTGTTCTGAAGACATGTAAATTTCAAAGTAAGACAAATAAAAATCCTAACCCAAACCATGATGCCAATAAGAGCTGAAAATCCCAAAGTGGCAGCTATTACTGACAGTGGCAAAAACTGACCAGCTAAACTCTGCCTTAAGTGAACATAATGATGTGGCTAGTTTCTCATCCCTTTTAATGAGAGCAAGCTTCCCAAGGCAGCACAGGGAGAGAGGGAGACTTGGAGAATCAGGCAGGGGAGACGCCCTGAACACGGCTCTAACTAGTCAGGCAGTTTGACACAACTTAGAGAGCCTGGTTGCTGCTGCTACTGCATGATTACCTTTTTGTATTTTATTCCTCTCCAGTGGATTTCAAAAAAGTCTGATGGGCTTTTTCTCTTTTTGGGCGTCCCACAAAACATAGGCAATTCTGTAAACCCTGTATATGTTAGACAGGGTGCCTCATGTGTACTTCACTTTAGCATTCCAATTGTCAATACATCTATGAATTGAAGGAATGTTCCAGAAAAAACTTGAAACAAATCTATTGAAAAATCTTTGCCACTGCACTCCAGCCTGGGTGACTGAGTGAGACTTCAACTCACAAAAAATAATTAAGGAATTAATTTTAAAAATAATCATAAATTTAATCCAATTTCTAAAAAAAGAAAAATCTTTATAGCCGATATATAGTACATTGCAAACATAAGTGTGGTTCAGCCTATCCCAACTTTTTCCCTTTCCATTTTTTCAACTCAGTGATTAAGGACTGCACAAACACTAACTTGTTTTATTCTATCCAATTCATTAAGTGACCATTCTGTGTAACTCACTGTGCTAGGCACTCTGGGAAATACATAAGTGATTAAAACATAGCCTGTGTCCTCTAGAAGCTCATACACAAAAAGTCCTAATTCAAGAAAGACTGGACAAAGTGCTAAATAATGAGCCAGGGGAGAGTGGAAAGAGAGACGAGATCCTTCCCAGGGAATCTGAGAAGGCTTCCTTGAGCAGGCAATGCTCTAGCAAGGTTTTAAAGGAAGGATTCGTTTTCACATGGCTGTGGTTATGGTTTGAATGTTTGTGTTTCCCCAAAATTTATCAGTTGAAAGCTAATCTCCAAGGTGTTGATAGTAAGAGGTAGGGCCGTCAGGAAATGATTAAATCAAGAGGGCAGTGGGAATTCTCAAGGGAAGCCCAAACTTTACCTGTACAATGACCACCTACCTACCTAATTCCCACATCTCTAAAATAAAATAAAATTAAGAAATATTTTCCTACCTATAAAAAAAAGTCTTGAGGGTAGAGCCCTCTTGATTGATATTAGTGTCCTTATAAAAGAGGCTTCAGACAGCTTCTTTGCTCCTTCCACCATGTTAGGACACAGCATGACAGTGCTACCTGTGAGGAAGCAGGCCATCAACAAGATACCAAATCTGCTGGTGCGTTGATCTTGAGCTTCCTAGCCTTGAGAACTGTGAGACACACGTTTCTGTTGTCTAGTCTATGGTATTTTGTTACAGCAGCTGAACAAAATAAGACAGCTATAATACTCTCAATTTTCCCCCTCCATAGTATATATGGAAGAGAAAGTGTATAGCAAAGAAATTACTCTATAAATGACCAGAAAGACAGAGTTTCCACACATAAAGGTGTTCAGGGAAAAGTTTTTACAGGTGCCAGTACAAGGGCTGATGCAACACAGAGCAGGGAGGGTTCTGGAAGGAGAGATCCTCCCAAGCACTCTGCATTTTACCAAAGCCAATAAATAAGCATTCCTTTTGTGAAACATGTATAGGAAGTTGTTTATTAATGTTGTTCCAAGATTACATTTAATGATTTGTAGCATAAGTAAATGGTAAATATAACCTGAAGGAGTTTTCTGAGATCTTAAAAATTATTTTCAGGTTTACTTATTGTCAGTCGGGATATAACATAGAATGGAAAAGTAGGATCATTAGAATTAATGAAAAATAATTTAGCAGAATCTTTTTTGAGATCTTCAAAATGTTTAAGGAATTTCTAATTCTTTTCTCAGTAAACAGCATGGTCGTTTAGAATTATTTTAAACCCCAGGGGGAAAGGGCTTTGTTTTGCCCATTGTTAAATCCATATAACCCAGAAAAATGCATGGTTCATAATAGGAACTCAATCGACATTTGTTGAATGCATTTTTGGCAAAACCAGCTGTAACTCAGCTGAGTCTTAGAAGTGAGCTATCATAGAAACAAAGAACTGAATGTTGCATGTTCTCACTCATAAGCAGGCCCTGATCATTGGTTACATGAGCACAAGAGTCGAATCGGCAGATGCTGGTCACGGCTAGGGGAGGGCAGGAGGAAGCAGGGGACAAGTGGCAAAACACCAGGTACCTGGTCCATTATTGGAGGAGAGAGGGCCAACTAGAAGCCCAAATTTCACCTGTATGCATCTTACTTATGTATTTAATTCCCACTTCTTCTCCACAACTCAAAATAAAATAAAATAAAAAGAAGTGGAAGAAACACCGCTGTGCTCAGGTTCATTCTGCCATCATACATGAGGGCTAACTTTGGTTTAAGAAGAAGTTTTACTAGAAGGATAAGAGCTTTCACTATAGGGTCAAAATATAAACATTCATCAATTAATTAGGTCATGGTTGTTTCTTACAATTTAAGAAAGCAAGCCTAAGTCAATAGCTTAGGAAAATGAACTATCAACAAAACATTTTTGCTAAAGCTAAGAATGATTGAAATGCTTGCTCCTTTCTATAAAATGCTAATAAGGTTATGCCTAGAACAACCAGAGGGCAGTGTCCAGGACATTGACGGCTCTCTGAATGTTCAATGGTAGATCCAATATAATCCTCACTTGGTTTGGGTGAGGTCAAATGGCGCATGTTGATATATATCACAGAGAGCAATCAAATGGTTCCCTTTAACCAATCGGGGCATTATACTTTTTAAGCCCCCCACTCCTCCACACATACCTCTGACACAATGTTATTTTCACATCAATCCTGTTCGTTTAACTCAAGTTCTACACATTTATGACAAAAACTGAAATTGACTGGGGTATTTGGCCATTCTAATCCTTTACAGTCAGTAGTGAGGCCTTGCTTCCTTCAGACTAATCTTTCTTCCTCTCTTTCTCTCTTCAGTTCTACCCAAGAAACTTCTCTGGACAAATGTTCATTAAATCCCACTATATGCCAGGCATTGTGCTAGGTACAGGAAATAACTTTAAACAGGAGATTATTGTAGTGCTTCACAGCACACCATTAATTCAACTTAGGTCTATCTCAAGACTTTTCCATTCATAGCAAACTACAAGGGGGAATCCCCTGCCCCGCAAAAAAAAAAAAAAAAAAAAACCAATTTTTTTTTGGAGGGCAGACCCCATGTAGCACAGGCTTTCCCCCACTAGGTAAGTGTTCTAGGAACTCATCCACATCAGTGTACCAGCTAGCATTGCTGTGAGAGGCTGCATTTGGCTTCAGTGAATTTTTTTTTGGAGATTCTTTCAATGTGTTTGCCCTGAATTTCATGATAGGTGATTTATGAGCTCACCTTCCCACACCATGCTGAGTGTTCAGCAGTTTTTGACCAAACACAGCATGACCCTATGCCCTACCTGCCCCCACCCCCCAATTCACTGGGTCTCACCGCGAGCGACTTTTTTGTTGTTGTTCCCGGATGAAAAAAGTCCTCAGAGGGAAACGTTTTGCCAATGTGAAAGAGAAGAAACAAAAAATGTCAGAAGCACTAAAAGGTATCAAAATTGATGACTTCAAAAACTGTTTTAAGTAGTGGAAAAGATGTCCCAGTAGGTATATTGCATCAAATGGAGAGTACTTTGAAGGTGACTGAAGTTTAAACATGTAAGAATAAATGCACTATTTTTTTAATAAATAAATCCTGAGTTTTTTTAATCCCCTCTCATACTTGCAGTAGTGTATGAGGGGTCAATGGACAGAGTTTCCCAAGGAGATGGACACTGTATGGGTAGGTTCCTAAGGGAAGACTGAATCTTAAAGAAGTAGTCTTTTCAATAAGAAAAAGTCATCATTGATACTGTGTGTGAAAACTTGTCAAGTAGCACCGAACGCTCTGAAGCCTTCTTTTTGCACAGACCCATTTCAGCAATCCTGATAAGAATGGGTCTTACCCATGTAAGTGTTATCTAAAGAACCAGTTACAGGCCAAATTATTAACTTGACTTTGATTCCGTCAGAGTTAAGTATCCATCAAAAGTAGGCTTTATTTACCTGCTAAGAATCCTTTTTAAAAATGAACACACTTAGGCTACCACCTCAGGTCCCCTCCCACTGTGGAGCTTTTCTGTCCTCTCAATAAATCCTGCTTTAAAAAAAAAAAGGAACACACTTGTGGATGTTGGAAACACATCGATGCCCTTTTCATTAGAGGTATCCCTTAGAAGTACCTGAATGCTCATTTAATTTTTTTATAATGAACATATTTATCCTTGACTATGAACTCCTACCATAAAATAAGACAGCAATTTGGTTGCCTATAAATAATATAGCAATATCTATTGACCTAATTTCTATATGTAAGTTTTCCCCTTCTAATTGAATGCTTTTCTCCTTCATTAAAGTCAGCTTCCCATGACCTTTAAATTCAGCTGGAAAAGTTAATCCTCTGGTTAATCTGGACCAATTGGTTTCTGAAACACCACTCAGTGACAAACCATTATTTCTAGCTCAGTTTTTAATTGGTTTGAATGTTATTGCTACAAGATCCAGTAGCTGTCAGATTTGCCTGCTAGCCAGACTGAGCTTTCTGGACATATTCCAAGTCATTAAAGCAACATCTCCCGTTCAAGCTGGGGATATTTATCCTAAACTCAAGCCTGATGCTCACTCTTGCCCTTATTTAATTAAGGCCTAAGGAATGTTGGAGGGTGTCCTGATGCAGATTGAGGACAAGTACACTTTTGAGGGGAAAATATCTGAGGTTCGGTTTTCTTATGTTAAATGCTATTTTGAATGATTAGATGAAAGTTATACAAAACACAATTTAGCACCAATATAAAATATTTTTTTTAGATACTTTATAACTTTTACTCCAACTTTGAAGTTTTCCTGTACTAAATACCCATCCATATCACAGAGTTAGCATAACACAAACTGAATATCAAATTGAAGTAATGTAAATTACTTATTATAATTATTTCACTCTTACAAAGAATAAATCTTGTTTTTTTGTTTTATTAGTATCTGAAAATCCATAACTTCTTAGATACTGATAGCATACTAATATCCTATTACTATAATTTAAGACCACCGTGTAGGTCATCCTTCTTTTAAACAACAACAGAATCAAAAGAGCTCATCCATATACATTTTTCCGAGTATGGATATAGAGATAATGCTGCCTGTGGGCTTGCCATCAGAGTCTCAAATTCAAGTCTAAACTTTCTCCTGAGTAAGCTGAGTGACCTTGGTTAAGTTACTTAAATTATCTGGCTTCCAGCTACCTCCTCCATAGGCTAACAGTAAAATACTATTCATCTTATAGTTTTCTAAGTGGTATGTATTAATCATAAAACAAATACAAGATGCTTTGAAAACAGTGATATTCATGAAGTCCACATTTCATTAAGATAAAATCATCACACTCATAGAGCTCTTAGAACAACAGGCAGAAATCAGGTTTATTCATTTAATGGGAGAAATTTCTTCTTCTTGAGATATTTCTCCCCTTCATTCAAATCAATTCACTCCCAACTCACCTTCTCCAAGAATGGCTGGTGTCACAGAGTTCCTGCTTTAGGTTTCTTGTTTGCCCCTCGTAGTCTGTGCTTTCAATTTGCCTGATTGCATTCAGGGGCAAGTGGTAGGGAGGATGTCTCTCCTCACTCCTGATATTTCCTTCCATATAGAAATGTCTCCATGAGCAAAGCCCTCCTAGTCCCTTTCCCTTGTCTTACTTACTCAACCCTTTGGTTGGCCAAGTAAGTTATAAGGTTAAATTGTAAGTTAAAAAGTTAAATTAGTAGATGTGGAAAGAATGATTGGGGCACGCTTGGCTCAAAGCTTCCCTTGTTGCCTCAGCACTAAGTGTTACTTTTGGTTTGTGGTAGTCCAGGGGTCATTCTGTCATCCAGGGGCAACTCTGATGCTCAGCATTACAAAGCCTACTTGTCTGCATATATGAGCCACATTCTCCACTGTGAGCTACTTCAGTTTGGTCTTCTCTCTTCCCTTTCTCTTGCAGTTTATTTCTTGATTGATTCAGAACTCAGGGGGGAAAGAAGGGTATTATTTATTGAACCCCCCCATCAAACCTTCCAAACTTATTACCCTATATTTTATCCTTTACTTCCCACCAAGCTCCAGATCCATATACCAATTGTTTTTACATAGTTCTATCTGTGTGCTCCATTAATATATAAAGCATATTTTAAAATTTTCTATACTAAACTAAACTCAATTACTAAAGTAAACTAAACCTTTTATTTTTTACTCTCATCTGCTCTTCTTCTTCAAGACACTATGCCAGAAACCTGGGAGCCATCATACATTCTTCTCCATATACCCAACTTGTGTCTAAGTCTTGGCAACTTTGCCTCCTAAATCTAATCTTGCCTCTTCATCCCAGATGATTAGTTCTAACTCAAGAACCCTTCCTCAATGCCTGCTCCTCATATCACTGGAGTGACCTTTTAGAAATGTAAGTCACTCCACTCTCAAAGACCTTTGCTGACATTCCTTCCCACTTTGAACAAAATCTAAACTCATTCCTGTGATTTATATGACCATGCCCTGACCACTTGAGTCTTCCACCCTCTTTCCTAGCCCTCTGCCTGACTCACTCCAATCCAGCACACCAGCCTCCTTGCTTGTCTAGAATTCTCCAAGCTAGTTCCCTCCCAGTGCTTTCTTGCTTGTTTTCCTTCTGTCTAGAATGCCCTCCCCACATCTTCATATGACTCGTTCCCTCATCATACCTAGTGCTCTGCTCAACATCATCTCCTCTCGGACCACTCATCTAACCTAGCATTCATTGTCAGACTAACAGCATCATGCTCTATTTTTCTTCATATCACTTATCATGAACTGGCATGGCTGGGGAAATTATTTACATTGGAGTATAATTCTGTGAGGAGAGGGATTTTCTCCGCCTTGCTCATTGCCGTACCTCTGGCACCTAAAACAGTGCTCAGGGCACAAATGGCACTCAACAAACACCGGTGCGACAAATTAATTGAGTGAAGTATTTCAGCTGATCTCCCCTCCTCAAGTCACAACCCTCTCTAATATCTCCTTCACACTGTAGACAATTCCCTCTCTAAGGAACAAATAGGACTGTGTGTGTAAATTCTTCTCCACAAGGACTAACCAAAAGCTCCTTGGCACATGACAACAGATTCTTAGTGAACTGGCCTCTGGCTACTTCTCTGGGCTCATCTCCTTCTACTCTTCTAAAGTTCACTCCACGCCACTCCAAGCACTCTGATCTACTTACCATTCCCCGGAAGGCGCACATTCATATTTTCCCAACTGTAAAATAAATGTATTATTCCTCTGTCAGGAATTGTTCTACCACCCTTACCTGACTAACAAATTCCTATTTATCCTTTAGAACTCAATGCATCCCCATCCCCTCCTCTGTGGGGCTTTATTGCCCTGTCCAGCCCATCTCTGCTAGTTGGTCATTCTTTTCCTTTCACGGCCTAGAACTTAGACATAACTTTAATATTGCACCTTTCACTTCAGTTTGCAATCATGTATCTGCGTGTCTCCATATGAGTATACTGAGGGTGGAGATGGGGTGGCTTAACTCAACATGTAGTGTAATACACAGCACAGGGTAGGGTTTACTGAATGAGTAAACCACTGATTACTGAGTGCAACCGGCTGCTCTCCTTTTGTGTCCTGGCTCCTTCCACCTCCCCAATCTGTGGACTGACCCGAGTGTCCCGAGTCAGGTAAACCAGCAGAGCTATACAGAGACTTCTGAGTGCAAAAGAAGGTGGAGTCAACTCCGCAGGCCCTCGGCTCTGAACTAGCATTGGCTTAGATCTGCTATTCTGTTGATGTGGAGGAGCCCACCACTGTGAGACTGCATAGGTGGGCACATCATCCTCCTATCCTGTGGTTCTGTCATTCCCTAATCTGACTCGATCCCTCACCTCTCCTAGGCCCACTAGCCTTCCTCCTGCATTCTCTGGAACACACCAAAATCCCCGTTTTCTGTAATCTCTTCTGCCAGTACTTCCTCCACCTCCTTATTCTAACGGAGACTTGGCCATTCCCCAAAGGTTAACCCCTGCCACTTTAGCAACGGAAAGCTATTTTTCTTCTGACACTCCATACTTCTCATTTCCTTCCAGATTCCTAAAGCTTTTTCCTGCCTTTAAGCCCTCAGTTTTGTTGAGACTTTTGCCACCAGATTGTACCAACCAGAATTTCTACTTGTTGCAGGCATCTACCAACCCCATTCATCCCATTCATTTCTCAGAAATGTTAATACCAGACTTACTGTCACTTTGACACTACTTTAGCTTTAATTTTTAATCAATTTAATATTCATAGGAATGATACTTGGTGATTTTTGTATCCATGGGGATGATATCCTGGTTTCTCTTCAATGACATTGTACTCTCAGTTACTCACCCCTGTGGCCATATGAACTCAAAATAACCTGGAATTTATTCATAGAAAAATGTGTATTTATTTGTACATGTTTAAAGTTCAGTCACCTTCAAAGTACTTTCCGTTTGATGCGATACACCTATCAAGATGCTTTTTCCACTACTCAAAACAGCTTTTAACCCATCAATTTAGTGCTTCCACCATTTTTGTTTCCTCTTCCACATCAGCAAAACATTTCCCTTTGAGACTTGCTTTTTACTCAGGGAAACAAAAGAAAAAATTGCTAGGAGTGAGACTGGGTCAATACGAAGGGTATGGCACTGGGGTCATGCTGTTTTTGGCCAAAAACTGCTGAACACTCAGGGTGGTATGAGTAGGTAAGCTCATAAATCACCCATTGTGAAATGGGAAAATACATTGAAAAACAAAATTCACTGAAGCTGAATGCAGCCTCTCACAGCAAAGCTAGCTGCTACACTGATGCCTTGAGTTCCTAGAATACTTATCTATTGGAGAAAGCCTGTAAGAGGCTTGGCCTCCAAAAAATTCTGGGGTTTTTTGGGTCCCCCTCTCATAGCTTGCTATGGGTGGAAAAATCTTAGAATCGACCTAAGTTGAATTAATAATGTGCTGTAAAGCATTAAAATAATCTCCTGTTTAAAGTTATTTCCTGCACCTAGCACAATGCCTGGCTAGCTAGTATAGCTAGTACACAATGCTAGCTGGTACACTGACGCCAATGGGTTCCTAGAACACTTACCTAACTGGGAAGCCTATCTTTCCCTAGCCAGGAAAGCCACCTCCAAAAGAGAATAATGTTTTCTGGGGAGTCTTCCCTTGTATCCTATACATTATGTTACAGCCTGACCAGGTTCTTATGCCCACTGTACAGAAAAGCCAGTACACTGATAGCAGTAGTTGCCATAAAGGAAATGTTTAATAAATGCAAGGCTGCCGAGTGGAAAGACTGGAGATAGTTCTCAAACCTGCCTCCCCCAAAATTTTAGGCTAGTATTTATTGTTTGGGAATGAATTCATTAGGGGTGTTAAAACTACCTTTAGGCACGGAGCCAGTTTCTGGAAGGGGGTCAAGAACTGGCTGAGTCAGCTCCTTGGTATGTTTCCCAAGTCCTGGTGGAGTCTCAGGTTTATCTGAGTGTAAAGTCTGAAAAACATCCCAAACAACATTTTAAAGTTTTACGACAGAGCTATCTATAAAGCAAGCCCCATGTCCATTAGCTACTGACCACAGGGCAAGGAGCTACTATAGAGGTAGTTTAGAAGGAGAGTGTATGGAAGGTAGAGTCCCTGGAGATTAGAACTATCAAGGTCCTTTGGTTGATCAACCTGTAGGAAGCCATCAAGGAGATCTGTGTGACCTTAGGCTCACTGTTTAAGGAAACATGTTTTTCAACCTCACAGGCAGGTTCGCCCCTCTCCAAGGGTCAGCACACGAAGATAATCAATTGATCTCTGTAGAAGTGACTGCATACACAATCATGCAAGGAGGCAAGCAAACTCAGAAATAACAGATTTGTTCATTTCTAACCATAGCTGCATAACCAGGGCTAAGCTATCTTCTACAGCTTTTACTCTGTGACCCTGTATTAATGGTATTCAGGTAGTTTCAATCACCAGTGTCTGCAACCCTTCCACAATCTCAGTTTCAAGCTTCCCCTTCTTTCTTTCTTGCTTATTCCCTCTGGTACTTTGATTTCAATATTTCAATGGAAAACCCCAATTCATTGACTCTACCATCTTTTTACTACCTACCCTTCTTCTCATATCTTTATTTCCTTCCTAATCCAATGATATTTTGACAAATACATAGCAGAAATGTGAAATTAAAAACTGTCAAAGAAAAAAATTAAATAAAATATCTTTTAATCCATAATCCTGACATGCACATTTGAAAATCCTAAATATTCCTTAGAATTCAGAGATTTATTTCTCTCCTACTATTCAGGAAATCAACCTTCAGGATTATGTTTAGTCAGAGTGCCAGGGCTATTCTTTCAACAGTTTTCATATCAAATAGATAATGTAACATCCCTTTACATTGCAACACAAATTGTCAAGTCCTCAAAATATAAATTGTTTTGGTGGTCTAGACCAATTTGACAAAAAATTCTTACTCTAATAAGAATCCTTGTGTACAATGATTCTATGGAAAATTAGTCAGGTTGTTTTGTAGCATTCATTTTACTGCTAGGCAAATTCAATGTTAATTTTATCTTTTTTTCTGAAGCATCCAATGAAGTGATTAATAACTTTATTAGCAAAGGTAGATGTGGCTGTTATTATGTATTAACAAGGGCTTCTAAAGAGAGAAAGGTGTACTCAACAGTACTGCGATGAAAGAGGCATTAGATTCTGATTGTTCTGTGTGAAAACAAGTTATTTGACAGTAATATACATTGTAATAGTTTAGAAGGTCGTTTAAAATAATTCATTCACATTCAACTAGAAATAGAAAATATGAAAAATAAGGTGAGTAAAAACTCACCTTAAAAATTCAACACAAAATATAGTTAGATACAAGAAATAAATTTTAATGTTTGATAGCAGACTAGAATAACTATACTTAACAACATTATGTATATTTCAAAGTAACTAGAAGGAAGGACTTAAAATGACACCAACATATAAAAATGATAAATATTCAAGGTGTTGAATATACCAAATACCCTGACTTGACCATTACAGATTCTATGCATGTGACAAACATCCACAAGTACCCAATAAATATGTAAATTGTTACATGTCAATAAAAGAGAAACAAACAAACAAAAGCAACTTTATGGGCACAGCATGCTTCTGCTGTGCCACTCTGATATCTCAAAAGCAAATTTTAAAAGTTGCCTTAAAAACCATTTCCTATTTTGGTACTTCTCATAAGATAGAAGGAGATGTCATCAAATACAGAAGGAAAAAAATTATAGTGGAAATACCAATGAAGTAGCAAGTCTATACAAGCATAGATTAAAATGAGAAAAATTTAGGGGTATTTGGGAATGAAGATCTGTATCTATATCTATCTATATGTGTGTATATATGTATATACGCACATATATATCTATATTTATCACTGTGAATGTGGCAAGAAATAACATCTTTTTTTTGTATCTTCTAATTTTGATCACTCATGGAAAGAATTACAATAGAATTAAGATAGAAGGGAAGGATACTTTTTAACTCTTTGCCTAGAGAGGAAGCATTTTTGAGCACGGCCTATTTGGCAGTTAAAATCAATTAAGTACCAAGAGAGCCATAAACTGGTCCTGGGCTGGAATCTATTGTAAAACTTCCTGAAAAATTAGAACAAAAGATGCTAATTTCTCTTAGTAGAGGGGAAACATCTTTTTAATTGGATCAGATTTTTATTTTATCTCCTGGATTTTGAAGACTGACCAGAACAGTAGGTACTCCCAATAAATTTTACCCCAATCAATGTGACTCAAAGATTAGAAAACTCAGCCACTCTTTTACCTAATAGGTAAAAGGATCAGTAAACCAACAGAGGGCTGGTGTCGGGAGTAGTGAATGATGCTTATGAGGTAGTACCTACAGGGAAGCATTGCTAAGATGACAGAATTTGTCTGAGCCTCCATTATTCCTATTTCTAGAAAATAATATTCTGTAGAGACAGAAATCATATGATGACTTTGACAGGTCTATAACGCATATAAACACACACACACACACACACACACACAAACACACACACACACAAGAGGGGACCCCTTAGCCAGGCATGATAGTGTGTACCTGTAGTTCCAGCTACTTGGCGAAAGGAAAGGCAAAAGGAAAGCCCAGCAGGTCACACTGAGGTGGCTGTGAGCGTGCCACTGCACTCCAGCCTAGGCAACGGAGTGAGACTCCAACACACACACAAAAAAAGAGGGGACCACCTCAAAATAAAAACCCAGAATTATTTTTTGGAGGGTGGGATCCTTGTAGTACAGGTTCCCCCAATAGGTAAGTGTTCTACGAACCCACTGGCATCAGTGTACCAGGCAGTGTTGTGAGAGGTTGCCTTGGGCATCAGTGAATCTTGTGTTGGAGATTTTATTCAACGTGTTTGCCCATTTCGTGATGGGTAATTTAAGAGTGCATCTGCCCATGCCACCCTGAATGTTTGGCAAAAACACAGGCTTAGGGTTTTGACCGAAAAGGGCATGACTCTCATGCCCCACCCTCCCTATCTACCTGATTTCACTCCAAGCAATTTTTTTTGATTCCCCAGATTTTAAAAAGTCCTCAAAGGGAAAAATTTTGCCAATTTGAAAGAGGTGAAACAGAAAAACAGCAGAAGCACCATAAGGCACCAAAATTGACAAGTTCAAAAATTGTTTTGAGCCATGGAAAAAGCAGCTCAATAGGTGTATTGCATCAAACATAAAGTACTTTGAAGGTGACTGAAGTTTAAACATGTAAGAATAAATACGTAAGTTTTTATAAATAAGTTCTGGGTTTGTTTTTTTTTTTTGGTCCCTCTCATACATGAATATTGTACATATATACATATGTGCGTGTTTATATATATACTTCTTACCTGGGGTTCTAATGCCATTAGAAAGTTAATAACAAATAACACAAAAAGACAAGTATATTCTTTTAATGTCTCCTTCCTTTCTTTTATGAGGAACTGGCCAGTAAAGCTGATCACCAGTCTCTATAGTGTATAATGTTAGCGAAAAGACAATGGCTGAGTTTTATTATAACATGGTACTTTAGCTTATCTTTGTGTCACTTTTAAAAATTTACTTCCTTCTGATTGTGAAGCTTATATATGCCCAGTACAGAAAAATTGGAAAGAAAAAAAAAAATCATCTATAATCTTACCACATAGAGGCATATAATTAACATTTTGGCAGATGTCTTCCAATATTTTTTTACACATTTTTTTACTTAATTGAGATTTCACTGTAAAAGCACTTTATGCTCAGCTTTTAAAAGTTAGCCTTGTCAGCTTTTCCCCCATTAAAAACGTTTGTAAACATGAACAGATTATGAGTAGGTTGGGGGGGGGTCCCCCTTCTTCTTCTCAATTGTCTTATTTTCTATTCTTTTCCCAATATTCCTTCTTCTGTTACTTATACCTAGGTTTACCAATGGCACCTGAGGTATAGCTTGACTCTTTGGTATTTTTCCAGAATTCAGGACCCTGAAGTTACTATAGGAATAATGCACTGTGATGAGAGGAATCCAGAAAGAGCAAATTAGAAAACAATCACAGGTACGAATGCCAAAATCCCCAAAAGGAGAAATTCCTATATTTATTTATTCCTCTACCACTGGAGAAGACCATTCAAGATAAAGAAGTCGTAGATAAACCTAAGGGAGGGAAGAAGATAAGCAATAATTGCAATAATTACTGTTCTTCCCATTCTGATATTAAATGATGCATTTCACTAAAAAGGTAAATTATATAATAAAGAACAACAACAGTAGGAAAAGCTCTTAGTCATCTGAATAGAATTAGTGGGTGGTATAATAAGCATCTGAGGTCAGGAATATTGACTCTTAAAATTTCTTGATCCTGGTGAGGCACAATGCCTCATGCCTGTAATACCAGCACTTTGGGTGGCTGAGGCAGGAGGATTGCTTGAGCCCAAGAACTCAAGACCAGCCTCGGCAACACAGTGAGACCTCATCTCTACAAAAAAATCAAAAAAATTAGCAGGTGTGGTAGTGTGTGCCTGTAGTCCCAGCTACTTGGGAGGCTGAGGTGGGAAGCTATGAGCTGTGATAATGGCACTGCCCTCCATCATGGGCAACAGAATGAGACCCTGTCTTAAAAACAAACAAGCAAAAAACTCCTTGATCCCCTGTGTCTATCACATGTACACGTAGATGTTCAATGAATATTTGTTAAATGAATGAATGGTAGTATTGTCCACTACCATGGAAGAGTACCTTTTATTAGGAGGCAGTAGAAGTAGTGGTTAGATCAAATTGTGATCAACTCAGCACTCATTCCTGAATTATAGAAAAGCAGCCTGGGAAATATATTTTCCAGAATTCTCTATTAGAAGTCCAGATTCAATGTAGTTCATGAGAGGCACTCCCATGAGATTTAGAGAATGAAAGAGAAGAAAAAACATAATTCTCTAGCAATGACTGGTACACTGGCATTAGCAGGTGAGACACATGGAGTTTTGCTGAAAATTTACATGCATCTCAAGAATCAACCACTTGGTGTTTCAGGAAGCTGAAATCATCAGGGGTGACTTTCCTGCAATTCTGGTCTATCTAGATTTTCTGAAAATCAGAAGTGGCTTTTCTGACCTTTGCTCTCCAAGTCCTTCCCTTAACTGTGTAAGCCTTTAATCCCTTGTAGTAAATCCCTTCCTGCTCAAAATACCTAGAATGGTTTCTGCTTTGCTGAGTAAACTAAAAAAATAAAAAGAAAAAAAGAAAACATAAGTTGGATTTGATCCGTCACATACCTGAAAGACCTCAAAAATTTCCATAAATACTTTAAAAATTACTTTCCTCATTCATAAAAGTAGGAATAATAATATTATGTCCACCTTCTTTTTACAGGATTTCATCAAAACACTCATCAAGGATTAAGTGAGATCAGACATATACTACAAGCACCTAGCAAAATGCCAAGAGAAAATAAGCCTTCCAAAAAATGCTAGATATTCATTTTATATATAATGAGATATGATAATATTAGCAATAATATGCTCAGTGAATAACTGTTTTTCCTCTCCTGTCCTTGTGACTGACATGCATTCTACCTAGCACAGAATATCAGAAGTCACAACTCAGGACATGACATTGGAAACAAATAACAAAGGTGTGATTTCTATGGCATGACCAGCGCTGGATCTGATTATTACTCTACCTATAGCAAGAAAAGTTCCCTGGTTGGATGATGAAATAGAGGTTTGCAAGGCTGCTGGTTAGAGTTGAAGTTGGAAAATCCCATTCTTCTAGTTATTGCTGTTCTCCTGGAATCTACTTCTTGAAGAAATTCCTATGTCTCTAACTTTCTCTGCATTGGGCAGTAAATATTCCACAAGATGAAAATTGAGAGACCAACTGCATTTGAAGATGATAATTCAAAGAGAAGCAGCACCAGGTTAATTCAGGTTTATCCATAAGGATGAACAAACCTCAATAGTGGACTCATTAGAAACTTCTCTGTGGCATTAATTTAAAGGACTTACAAAACTGAAGAGAATGACCATTTTGGCTCTGTGATGGAAGCCTTAAATACCATCATGTGCCACATGACATTTTGGTCAATGACGAACTGCATATATGACAGTGGTCTCATAAGATTATAATGGAGCTGAAAATTTTCTATTGCCTAGTGACATCAAAGCAGCCCTACTACATAACACACTACTTATGTATTTGTGGTGATGCTGATGTAAACAAACCTACTATACTGTCAGTCATATAAAAATAAAGCACATATGATCATGTACAACACATAATACTTGACAATGATAGTAAACAACTATGTTACTGGTTTATGTACTTACTATTCTATATTTTCTATTATTTGAGAGTACTCCTTTTACTTATTTAAAAAAAGGTTAACGGTAGAACAGCCTCAGGAAGGTCCTTTAGGAGGTATTGCAGAAGACATTGTCATCATAGGAGGTGACAACCCCATTCATGTTACTGGCCCTGAAAACCTTCCAGTGGGACAAGATGTAGAGGTAGAAGATGGTGATATTGATGATCCTGACCCTGTATAAACCTGGGCTAATGGGTATGTTTGTGTCTTAGTTTTTAACAAAAAGGCTTAAAGAGTAAAAGACAATTTTTAAAAATATAAAAAGTTTATAGAATAAGGATATAAAGAAAAAAAGGTTTTTGTATAGCATATAATATATTTATGTTTTAAGATGTGTTATTATGAAAGAGTCAAAAAATTTTTAAAATTTTGTTTATAAAGTTAAAAAGTTACAGTAGGCCAGGTGTGATAGCTCAAGCCTGTAATCCCAGCACTTTGGGAGCCCGCAGGTTCAAGACCAGCCTAGCCAACATGGTGAGACCTCGTCTCTACAATAAATAAAAAAATTAGCCGGGTGTGGTAGTGCACACCTGTAGTTCTGGCTACTTGGAAGGCTGAGGTGGAAGGATCACCGGAGCCCAACAGGTCGACACCAGGGTGGCTGCAAGCATGTTACTGCACTCCAGCCTGGCAACAGAGTAAGACTCCAACTCAAAAAAAAAAAAAGTTTCAGTAAGCTAAGATTAATTTATTATTTAAGAAGAAAAATTAATAAATGCAGTATAGTCTAGGTATACAATGTTTAAAATGTCTACAGTAGTATACAGCAACATCCTAGGTCTTCACATTCACTCACCATACACTCACTAACTTAGAGCAATTTCCAGTCCTGCAATATCCATTTGTGGTAAGTGCCTTGTATGAGTGTACCACTTTTTATATTTTATACATATTTTTTACTATACTTTTTCTATGTTTATTTATTTTTTCAGTCCACCAGATACCACCTAGACCTTTTATGTTTAGATATGCTTAGATACACAAGTACTAACTTTTGTGTTACAGTAGTCCACAGTATTCAGTACAGGAACATGTTATGTTTGAATCCTAGGAGCAACAGGCTATCTCGTATAGCCTAGGTGTGTAGTAGGCTATACCACCTAGGTCTGTGTAAGCACACTCTATGATGTTCACAAGACAACAAAATTGTCTAATGTTGCACTTCTCAGAACATATCCCAACATTAAAAGAAGCATAACTATACTTAAGAGCATTGCATATTACAGAGAAGTTTGGCAAAGTGATCAGTTAGAATGTACACAGAGTGACTTATTTTCTGATGGGGAGCCCACAGGTCAAGCAGCGGAGATTGCTATGGTCATGGTTCTGCCTAGGAAGTGGATCTTGGTGTCACTTAAGCCTCACTTGCTTTTGTTTACCCAGAATTTGAGCAAAGTCATACTTTGTAATTCTTCACTGGAAGCAATATCTCTGAGTCACTAGCTCCATAAGGAAGGGCAACGATGTGAATTACTCCCCAGGGTAGCGCTTACTATGGTTCAGGGAAAGGTGAGGGGGTGGCCCTCGGGGAATGTGCTGGAATGATGTGCTATCCGTCAATTCTCTTGGGGGTTTCTGTGAAGGCTACAAATGCTTTTTCTTTACCCATATCACCCAAGATTTCTGAAAATCTTCCTCTTTCTTCTTTCTTTCTATGCAAACTTCACTTACTTTCATTTTCCTCTTCTGTTTTCTTCCCAGTGAAATTTTTAAAATATCTCATCTAGCCAAAATAGAGACAGTAGCTACCTTAGTCGAATACAGAATGTAGGTAGGATTTTCCTACTCTTCAAAAATGAAGCTCTGAGGACAATATTTAGCTAACTAGTATAACCCCAAATCTACTGCTCTGAGTCACTGTGATACTGACAGGGATGAGGACATACCAGGCATTTCTGGCTGAGTATCTTCACATAGAAAGCTCTGGCACAGAAATAATATCCTGCAGTGTTCCAGAAGGTGTGCAAATTACTTACACAGGCAGTTCACAGGCTGAGAGCACAGCTGGAGGGAAAGGGAGAGATTTTGGACCTTCACCTCTAGAAATCTTAGCTCTTGGTAGAAAGAGGAACTCAAATTCCAGGATACAGCGTCCAGCCCTGGCAATGGTCCTCACTATAAACCCTTCTAGTTGAGGCTGTATTTGATGCTTTCTTGCATGACACACAGTGTCCCTCTCCTGCCTTTTATTCTGGATTTCTCTCTGATAGGCCTACGAAGGTACTCAGTTTGGTGGAAGAGGTGGTGTAGCTCAGCTAAAATTCTCACAAAATAAAGTCTACATTTCCCAAAATGGAACTTTACAACTAAGATCAACAGGAGAAAAAGCAGAAGCAAAAGATAATTACGTGATCAAATGCTGAGCTAATTCCATGTATTTTTTTAAAGTAGACTTCTTAGTTACCTTTTATTGTTTGTTTGAAGGAGAGATTGAAAATTAACCTTAGGGTCAATCTTTTCTAAATATGAAATTCTTAAGTACAAGAAGGAATAACACTATGACTTAAATATATAGTATTAATTTCTGTTGTTACATGTAGAGAAAGAATCTACTTGAATGAGTTTGATAGGCCATTATCAGTTTACTTACTCTACACCAGGTACTGGCATAAGAACCTTTTATTAATTATTTCAATTAATCCTCACAATAAACCTTAAGATTATTATTCTCCTCATTTTACAGACAAGAAAACAAACTCTTAGAGGTATTTAGTCACTTGCACAAAGTTACACCCCTAAAACTTAATAGTGAAACCACCTATGTAAAATTATCTTCATGTCCTGACCCCTAAAAGAGGAGCAAGGCTGATGAACATATTCTTTCTTAAACAACAGACCTAAGACTGCTTGAGAACAAAAGCCAGATTTAGGGACAAAGTGGCTTCAATCTCTAGGGACCCCCCCTTTCTCCATATTTTCCTCCTAGACTACCCCCATAATGGCTCAGGGCTAGGGATTAGTACCTGATGGTGTTGGGACTTGTTTTATAGATAGCATCTATTGTAAAACCTAAGAATGGTATTTGAGATCTTTTCTACTCTGGCAAACCCAAACTCCTACTCAGGCCCAGAACACTAGAAAATCCTCTACCAGCCCTGTAACCACCAGAAAGATAGACTCAACACCCACCTCATGACATTATCAACCAATCAATAGCCCCCATCCCTCTGTCCACCAAGTTCCCTCTAAAAACCCCATCCTCTGAATTTTTGAGGAGGCAGATTTGAGTGATTTCTCCAGTCCTCCTCATGCAGCTGCTCTGCTGTATTAAACTCTTTCTCCATTTTAATGGTTTCATCGGTTTTGGTCTTTCCGGGCAGTGGCCATAGGAACCCAGTCAGGCTGTAACAACAGGATCAGGATTAGAATCTGAGCAATCTGATTCAAGAGCCCACACTCGACCATTCTGCACACTGCCTCCAAGTGGCCCCAGCTTCTAGGTTTCTATAAAAATAGTGGTCAAGTCTTTTAGTTGTGAGTTAGTTGTTCCTTTTGCCCAACCAAATGAACTTTTGGTTGGTCTGAACCCCCACAAATCACAAATCCCCCACTAGCTAGTATGTGTTTTGTTCATGGGCACAAGTTCTTTCTTCACCACCCAGCCTTTATTGGAATGTACATCCAGGTCACCAATGGCTCTTCAGGTAAGACAAGTGAGACTCTATCTCACTGGCTTATTCAAATCTAGCTACACTGTCATCCTGGTTGTTTCTTGAACATGTTCTGAGGGGCGTTGCATTGTTGGCTGTTTCCTCTGCCTGGAATAATCCTCTCCTCTCACTCCAGTGCCTTTTGGATAGGGAATTGTAAACCTTAGAGGAACATATTTCCCCAAATGTTTTTGAAGCACATAAGTCACTTTATAAATTGTCATGTCATCAGACCCAGAGATTGCAACAGTAAGTTATTCACAATAATTTATTTTGTCTCCAACTTAAGTTAATGAGGGCTGTATCACCTGTCTATCTCCACCACAACATCTTCTGTACTTGGAAATAATAGTATTTTTCATTTGTGAGAAGCTTTCAAGGTTAAAAAATGCTTTCAAATCTATTTCTAACTTAATTTTCATAAAAATTCTGTGATCTTCTTCTAAATGTCCCAGTTTACAGATGAGTACATTGCAATTCAGAGATAAAGGGTCTTGACTCAACGTCAGACACAAGTGGCAGACGTGACACCCAAAATTCAACTTTTCTGTCTCAGAATCCAGCATGCATGGTTATTATGGTGTTACTTAAGGTAGAATTTCACCTTCATTTATTTTCATTTTCAGAGGTAAATGTTCATAATGGAATATATCCTACACATTTTCCCATGTCCTCTGTCTGGTTTTTAAGTAGGTAATAACCACCTCATCAACGTTGATGACTTGAGTCTTAGATAATTTCCTCTGTCTACAGAAGTCATTTGTCATCATCTAAATAACTTTAAGATTATGCTTGATGTTTATAATCAGGATTCAGCAAATCTGCAGTAATAGACAGCCTTTTAAAAATTGAATAACAGCAAATTTAGTGTCATTGTAGACACAGCACCAGATCAAGATGGTACAAAAATGATTCCCTAAGAGTGTGCATGTAGGCAAGTCACTGCCCCTTCCTGAGCTCAGTTTTTATATTTGAAACCAAAGGACAATGGATTCACCCTAGATCATCTCTAAGAGCCTGTCCATTCAAGCTGATGTCCAAAGGACAGTTGTGAAGGTGGAGACAGCAGGAGACCAGCAAGAATAGAGCCAGTTCCTGTGATTCTTCTGAACCACCACTCTAGGCTTCAGGGCTCAAAAAAATCAAAAGCTGGGAAGAATTTGGAGAGCGCTTGGAACTATCATCGGAGGCTTCCTCTCGGGGTCTCCCCTAAGCCGTGCAGGCAGAAAACCTACCTCCGTGGACTCCCAGATAGGTGAGTTCAACATTGATCTCAGAAACAGCTAGCTACTACCAGTAAGTTTTTATTTATATATCTCCTCAACCACCCACATCATCTATGCCTTTTCCCCCTTTTTCTAGTTTTTATAGTTGAAAAATGTTTGATGACAGCTAGTGGTATAACTGTCAAATACAGAGAAGTTATATGGCCCAGACTAGGACTCAGATTATAGAGAATGTGCAGGGAATCTTTCTCAAGGTTTAGTCACTGTGGAGGAAATTGTGGTTGAGTCCCACCATCCATTCCACCTTTCCCAAATGTATAGAAGCACTGCAGTTTGGGGGCTTAGTTTCAGTATTAAGGACAGATTCTGAGACACATAAACCAAGTGTGGGATTGTAGTCGTTTTCTGACCTCTCCTGCCAATAATTGGTTTAGAAATCTAGGCTTGGGCCAACCAACACAAGGCTTTATTCTGCTGGCAGGAAATGAATTGTTGAGGAACTGACTCTTCCACACTATCTCTCAAACCTGTCTGCTACATCACTCTTGCTTATTCAAATCCAGATACACTGGCATCCTGGTTGTTTCTTGAACATGTTCTGAGAGACATTGGATTGTTGGCTGTTTCCTCTACCTGGAATAATCCTCTCCTCTCACTCCAGTGCCAACACCCTCACCTCCTTCAAGTCTTTGCTCAAATGTCACCCACTCAGTGAGACTTTCTCTGACCATCCTGCTTAAAAGTGCCATCAAGCCCTTCATTACTCTCAATCTCTTGTTTTTCCTGTTTCCCCCCCCTCCAACACTTTTAACATATTCTATAAAATGTAGTTATTTATTACATTTATCATTGCCTGTTTCCTCCTACCAGCATATAAACAACTGGCAGGGACTTTGAATTATTCACTGTTCATCCAAAGCACATACAATAGCAACCTGCCTCATTCATGGTAGGTACTCAATACCTTCTCTCCACCACACACATTTGTAATCAGTCATGACCTGGATCCATTTTACCTGCTGAAACTTTTCTGAAGTTCAAATACAGAGCAGATAATTACACAGACCACATAATTGATTATTCAACAGGTACAATTTTGAGAGTAGAAAGAGAAGTTATTAATTGTTATGTCATGACAACAGTTTAAATAGGCACTACCATGGGCAAACCAGGATGACTTAGAGTCATCCTATTTATGAGTTGATCCAGGGAGCAAGATGAAGAAGTGGAGGGAAAAAAATAGGGAGGGAGGAGGGAAAGCAAATGCAAAGATATGCTGTTGAGCCTCCTTCTCTGGGTACTTGGTTGCTGAATCCTGGGGAATAATTTAATAGGCCGATGCAATATATCCCAGAAGAAACATAATGGAGACGAAAGAAGGTGACATGTGCACCTTGGCCCCCTGCTCCCCATTGGTGAATGGCTCACCCCAGGACATTTCCAGGTTGTGTTGCTCATGTGCAGTGGGTACTTGTGGAACTTCAGCCAAGGGCCTTCTAAGAAGTAGGCAGCATGTGGTAGAGTCTTGATGGCTTGTGCTGTCAGGGTATCCACATGTGGGCCTGGCAGGAGCCCACCAGGAAGAGAAAGAGGAAAGAGGAGGGTCGGTCACAGCAGAAATGACTGGACTTAAGACAGGCAAGACCAAGAGCACAAGAGGTGAATATGAGGTTAGATAATTAAGTTTGCAAGCTCATCCTAGAAAAAGGGCTACATATCTTATGGCTGAATATCACTAGGGTCACCTTTGAAGTACTCCCCTTGGGAAACTATGCACCAACACCAGTGCCTAGTCCACCCGTCAAAGCAATTCTGGTCCCTTTTTCTGGAATGGCCATCAGAGCTGTCGTTGTATTACCCTTGATGTCCTGAATATCATCAAAAGGTCTTCCTTTCAATATTTCCTTCATCTTTGGGTAAAGAAAAAAGGCATTGGGGGCCAGATCAGGTGAGTAGGTGGGGTATTCCAATACAGTTATTCATTTATTGTCTAAAAACTCCCTAATAGACAGTGCTGTGTGAGCTGATGTGTTGTCATGATTCAAGAGCTCCCTTGTAATCATTTTTGCATACACCTTTCTCATGCCAAAATTTTCAGTTACGATTTTCCTGTTTCTCTATCAATGTTTATTTGGGCAGCTATGTTTCTCACAGTCAGCCAACAATTTTGACACATAATTTGATGAATTTTTGCAATGTTTTCATCAGTTCTGCCCATTACTGGCTATCCTAAACTTTCTTTATCAGTAATGCCTTCTCTCCCCTCAGAAAAAATATTTAATCCATTTGTACACTACCGTTTTTTTCCATAACATTATCTCCATAAACTTGGACTAACATGTCCCTGATTTCACTTCCACTCTTGCCAGGTTTAACAAGAAATTTAATGCTTTCTCATTACTCTAATTCAAACTCCAACATTCTCGTGATGGCACACAAAACATGCCACAATAATGAATGCCACTCAGCAAGATACCATCACGTCTTCACGAACACAGCTGTGAGACTCTGATATACCAAGGTTATGAAATCTGACCAAGTTGTTTGTACATTGCTGTCAACATAAGAGCACAGTGGCAAGTTTGTGAACTTAATTGTCAGATCTTGTAAGTAGAGCCCAGCACAGCATTTTACAATTTGAAATATGGAATACTACATGAACCACTGCCAGAGGAAAATAAAAAGAGCCATGAAGACAAGAAGTCTGTCCAACTGGATAATTAGAACTTCTGACTGAAGTTTGTTACTTAATTTAATTGATCTCTAGATTTCTTTATACCTTATACCAATTCTTGGGGAAAAAAAAATCTTAAGTCTATATATAACCACCCAGCATGGTAGATGGGGAATAAACTTGCTTTAAAGAATTTCTTTCTTTTGATGGTTTCTTTCTCCCCATGGATAATGTGGCTTTCTATTAGAGGCAACACCATAAAACAAATTTTTCCATGTCTGGAATACTGTATCTCCCCCACCCCCATTATCCCCTTCAGGCTATACATGATGAAGAGATGCAGTTTTGGTCGTCATAAAGGAGTAAGGTGTGCGATACCTGGATAAGAGCTATGGTGCAGCTTCTCCCAAGGGGGAGAAATGAATCCCAGCTCTCCCATAGCATTTGGACTCTCAAGCTTCCAAAAATGCTACATCAGCAAGGGCCAGAAACAACACAGGGATCTCTATTTGGTCTAAACATAAAATAACTTCTAAGGAATCCATTGTGATAAAATTAAAATATGGAACCCAAGAGTGTTCTAAAGTGCTACCTGGAGGTTTGCAGTGGAAATTCTATGACATATTTACTGTGAGCTTTAGTATTATCAGAAAAATAGCGTGTCCTTGCAAGTGGCTGCTTTTCTATCTCTGAAAAGTCTATAGGAGAGCAGAGTTGAAACTTGGGTGTACAGTTTGGAAAGAGTTTTAGAGAAGTAGGCAGATTTAGGAATGTATAGAGATCCCATAAAGATTCATTATTTTAAAGACCATCTGCATGTGTCTGAGCATGGATACCTATTGGGAAGACCAGAATCTCAATCTGGCAATAAAAAAATAAAAATAAATAAAAAAGGTTCTCTGCACCTAGTGGCAAGTGGAAGAGATTCAGTACTCCAGTACCGATGCCATAGATCTTTGATGGAGTGATCTCAGACTTCCCCATGTCTACCAAGTGAAAAGGACAACAAGGTCCATACCAGGACCATGGTGTTGGAGAGGGCTTTGGAGCCACAATGAAAGAGCTGTGAGGGGAGGGGAGATGAAGATATATTTGAATTGGGGTATTCCCCACTCCTTTCAGTCTTAAGCATCAACTTTCAAATAGCAGGTCAGTTGGGCACGGTGGTGCATGCCTGTAATCCCAATACTTTGGGAGGTCAAAACAAGAGAATTACTTGAGCTAAGGAGATCAAAACTAGCCTAAGCAACATAGTGTGAGCCTCAACTCTACCAAAAAAAAAAAAAAAATCAGCTAAGTATAGTGGCACATGTCTGTAGTCCCGGTTACTCAGGAGACTGAGGTAGAAAGATCACCTGAACCCAGAAAGTCCAGGCTGCAGTGGGCTGTGATTGGGCCACTGCACTCCAACCTGAGAAACAGAGTGAGGACCTAACACTCAAAAAAAAAATAACAGCAGGTGGGAGTTACCCTACTAACACTTACCCACAATGAGTCTTGCTTTCACCTTTTCTTGACAAATACAACACTTGCTCCTTTTTCAATACTACATCTACTTAATTTTATTACTATTTTTATAAAGTGCCATGCAGCCTATCCTACCAAAAACAATTATCTTAGGACTATTTCAAGATTAACCTTCCTGAAATCCAAATCAACAATGATTTTTCCTCCTCTCACCCTCACCTCCCTTGCAGCTTTCAGAGTAAAATTCAAACTCTTTAGGATGGTATGTAGGCTCTTGGTGATATGCATACTTACCTGTCCAGCCACGTCATCTGACACTACTCCTAACAAACCCCTCTTTCCCAGCAGTGAGCTCACACAAGTCATTTCTTCCACATCTTAGTGTCTTTGCCTGTGTTGATCACTCTGCTAAATGGCTCGTCCTGTGAGTTTCTGCCTGAAGAACCTGTCATTTTCCAGTTCCAGTCAAACCTACCTTCTGTCTGTGGTCTACCAATGGGCTATGTTCAATGCAAGTACAGGAGTCCCAAGACAAAGACTCAGTACCTGCCCTCAGGAGGCTCCCAGCCTGGCAGCTCAGCCAGAAACTGAAAGGGTGAAAAGCCAAAATGGAGTAACTTTAGTCAGAATGGCAGCCATTTTAACATAGCTTTGTTGCGCTTTTTCAGCCGCTTACTCAACCCACCTTATAATCATTAAACAAGAAACAAAACTGGTTACTGAGAGGTAGTTACTGATAATTGCCTTATAACCTCCCCCAAGCATGCTTTGTACTAATTACCCTTTTATCCAAAATATTTCTATTCCTGCCCTAAAGGGCTAAACTGACCTAATCTATTGTGTTTAACCCTCATGACTGACATGACACAGACTGCCACTCCATCACCATGGCAACAGCTTCTGTGCTTACCTGCCCCCACTAAAAGGGAAGTTTTAATAATTTTCAACCTCAAGCACTCACTGCCAAATGTCCCTTAAGTGTCTGGCTCCCTCTCCAATCTTGAGGCAGTGGATCCACTCTTTTTCTCTGATTTACTTTCTAAATAAACTTTTTCTGACCTACTTTTTGTGCAGTTCTTTGCATCTTTCTCACAGCACCAGATCACTGGCCTAACATAAACATGTACAGGTAACTAGGACACTATGTGATGTGTTGAATTTTATTTTCACACTACTTATAAAAGTATGGAAGAAAACAAAATTTCAATTGATTTCTGCCATGTGATGGCTAGTGAAAAACTCAAGGAAAGCTGAGGAAAGAGAATGATGCTTCAAGTGAATTTCCAAGTGTGACTAAAATTTTTCCCAATGGAAAAAATGCAGTTATGATTGAATCGTGAGAAAACATTCTATGAAATAAGAAAATGAAACATGAAGGTGCACAATCTAACTGGGAACAGTGAGGAGTGGATTTTGGCTGCTTATCGACTGTGGATGAGGAGATTACTGTAGCAGGACAGTGAAAAAAATAAACAAATAGATAAAGTATAACAACGACTATTATTAATAATAAGTTCAGTGAAAAAATACTGTAATGCTGTAACCTCAAATCTGAGAGGGCTTGCGCTTACTATTTACCTATTCCAAAGAAGTCACTGAAGGTCCAGCAGGGAAAGACATTGGTTTATTAAAACTTGAGAGGTACTGATGGTGGCAGGTGAAGAATCCACACCTTGGGACAGTATAACAAGCAGCATTATAATTAAAGCAATCAAGCTAATCATTCACATTCCTATATAGTGTTTACAATTACATTGATTAGTGACGACTACATCGCTTTCAGCTTTGCTTGCTCACCTGCATTCTATGACTCATTACTTGGAATATGCATAACCTTCAGAGCCCAGCCTTAACCAGAAGCCTGCTCCCTGAGAAAGGTAGGGGGAAACAGTCTATGTTCAGACACTACCTCACAAATACTACAGGAAGAAAGAGTGTTGAGAGTGATTGGGTGCTGTTTTAGATAGGATAGTCAGAGAAATTATCTCTGAGAAGGTAATATTTGAGCAAGAGCCGGGCTCGGTGGCTCAGCCTGTAATCCCGCGTCTTTGGGAGGCTGAGGTGAGTGGATTGCCTGAGCCCGCAGGTTCGAGACCCGCCTGGGCAGCGAGACCTCATCTCTACAACAAATCAAAAAATCAGCCGGGCATGAGAGCGCGCGCCTGTAATTCCGGCTACTCGGAAGGCTGAGGCGGAAGGATGGCCGGAGCCCAGCAGGTCGAGGTTATGGTGGTCGGGAGCGGCCACTGCACTCCAGTCTGGGCGACAGAGTGAGACTCCAACTCAAAAAAAAAAAAAAAAAAAATTTGAGCAAGAGCCTGAATTATGTGTAGAAGTTGTGCAGAGGGCACGGCAAGGACAAAAGCTGTGGGGCTGGAGCGTGTCTGGCATGTGAGAGCACATTCAGTGAGGCCAGGAGGGCTGCAGCTGAGTGAGCAAAGAGGCACGCGGGTGGAATGAGGGCCGAGAGACCAGGCAGAGCTGATTACCTAGTCCACCTGACACTAGCATCAAGTCAGAATATATTTTCACCTTTCCCAGCAAATCCCACATGCTGATCCCCTTAAGCAAGTCTAGATCCATTTGTGGCAAGAAAAAAATATATATTCACAATTAACTCATTCACACGAACCCATCTCCACCCCTAATCCTAAAGACATGAAGAGATCATATTTAAAACAATACACCAAAGAGAATGGTTAGGAAATAACTATGTCAGGAAATAAATCGACCAGCCTATTAAGTGTGCTTTCGCAGAAGTGGGGACTCCCATAATTGTACCAAAAAATTGATGTATGTATTTATATACATACATATGTACATGTATTGAATATCTGCAGTTTCTTGGGGAGAGAGAACTCCAACTTTAGCACATTTTCAAAGCAGTCTATGATACTCCCAAGATTAAGAATCCCAAAATAAAGAGTTTTTACAATAGACTCCTCTTATTTTTATACTTGAGAAAATAGAGTGGATGTCAAAATCACCAGTGATCTTGGCCCTCCCCAAGAAGCCAGGCTTATTAATATGTTAATAGGGTAACATTATATACATATATACACATATATATTTGCAAATGCAAGAAGAGATAAATTTGTCTATTAAATATATTGTCAAAGATAGTGTAGCTGAAATAAACCACAAGCCCCCCCCCCCCGTGACTTTTACAGGCAGAGTCCTGAGATGGGTATTGAGACTGAGAATCCTATAACTAATGTCACGTCTTGTTTGCAGTGAGCATCTTTACAAGAAAAACATTCTGCTCTGATGGTACAGAGCAAAAAAATCCAGGTCTACATATGCAAAAAACCTCTCAGTCATCTCTTCTCTCCATGGCTTTATGTCTCTCTATCTTCCTATCTAATCAGAGACAACCAGTCTGAGTTTTGTAGCAGTTATTATGACAACCTCACCTATTATGACAGCAGCACTGATATGAAAACTAATGGCAGCTAATGTTATTGAAAGCATGTTTCTGTGCTAAGTGCTTTCCATGCATTATCTCATCTAATCACCTGACAATCCTGTAAGTAGGCATTACTATCAACTCCATTCCTCAGATGGAAAACTGAGGTTAAGAAAGGTTAATTTATGTGTCCAGGGTCACACAGTTGAAGTGGCAGAGCTGGGATTCAGGCCCATTCTACCTGACCCCAAAGCCCCTCTGTTCTAAACCACAGCTCTGCAATGCTAGCCTAAGACAAGCTAGAATGGAGTCTCCTCACGTTGCAAAGCAATTTTTCCAAAGTATAAATTTCACAGGTGTGCTGCATAAGATGCTAACATGATCAATACTTGAAAATGCAAATGCAATCATTATATTATGTTCACCTCAGAACACAAAAGCTTGATTGCATAAAAATGCTGCTTTTATTAGTAAACAGGAGAAGGTTGAAACAGTGTGCAGTTTCCATATTGCTTTATCACCACTGGTTTAGAGTATGAAAATTTGATCAAAGCATCTTCTTAAGAATTCAGTTTCATTTATATTTTCAGTCCTCAAACATAAATATGGCAATGGTACCTATCACGGACATTAAGAACACTTGTATCGAAATGGAATTGAATGTTGAGTTGTAATCTTCATTTTTTTATCCTGCAGAATTTGTGGAGAAAAATGTACTCAGGTGACTCTGGAAACCATAGCTCAGCAAAATGACATGAAGCAAAATATCTCAATCTGATATCTGATATCAAGTATTCAGGAATTACATTTTCAATAAAAGCATCTCTCTTGAGTTTATAGCACCAAAACACAAAGAAGTACAAGATTATAATTTTATGATGTATGTCACTTAGAGAAAAAAAAGAGTGACTTTTTTCTTCACTTACTTTGATGTTGTCAAAACAAATCATCGCCTTACTTGCTGCACCGCTCTCCTTCATGAAGAAACTTAACAGGGGAAGATGTGTCTGCACTGACAAGGGTCCTTTAAATGTTACTGGCAATTGGAAGAAAAGATATAAGTTATTAACTAATCTCCTCCCCATTCTCCTAGTAGAAAGCTCTGCAAACTTTTCTTTCAAAAAATCTAGGCCAAGGCTGGTGGTTCATGCCTGTAATCCCAGTGCTTTGGGAGACTGAGGCAGGAGGATCACATGAGCCCAGGAGTTTGAGACCAGCCCGAGCAACATAGTGGGTTCCCTGTCTGTACAAAAAATACAAAAATTAGGCAGGCATGGTAGTGTGTGCCTGTAGTCCCAGCTATTCAGGGTGGCTGAAGCAGAAGGATAGCCAGAGCGCAGGAGTTGGAGGCTGCAGGGAGCTATGATCATACCACTGCACTCCAGCCTGGATGACAGAGAAAAAAAAGAAAGTGATTAATGATTAGTCCAAGAGACTCCTGAGTTGTGCTGGACCTGAGAGTGTCTTTGATCTCCTCAGCACTCATCCTCAACCCAGTCTGTAGATTGCCAGGAGTAAGGCAGATCATTTGCAACTTAGCATTGGAAGCATTTGGAAGGATTTTTCTTAGTGCCGCTGTAATCAAGGACCATGGAAATCAGGTGCAGACACATCAGTCAGGAAAACAGCTTTGAAAAAACTCTTGTGTATTTCTAATTTAGAAGCAGAATTTTTCTATTGACTGCTTGTGTGTTCGCCTGATCCGTGGCAGTGCTCACTCTAACCTAGTCCAATGGGAAATTACTATCACCTTGGCTTGAAATCAGTCAAATTCATGGAAATCACCAGATGGTGTGATTCCTGCTTTGTCAGGAAGTGTGGAGCAAGCACCCTTCCCGGGATGTCCCCACTGAAGGAGCAGCTTCTTACTGAGTCGCGGCTGGAGACAGAAGCGTGCTGCTAACTGATAGTATGTGGACTTCATTCTTACAAGGTCTCCTGTTGAACTGCCTCTTAATTTTTTAAGAAACCTAAGTTCTTTCAAATACCAGGAATAAAGTTATATTCTGATACACTTTCATTTGTGCTTTCAAGGGGAAAAAAAACCCACAATTTTCCTTATATTTTAAGATTAGAAGTTGCCTAAAAATCGCAGGTGACAAAAAGATTTAGTTAACTCACAGTGTCAACCAAAGAATGTCACCTTTCATGAATTATAGATTTTCTGCAGTTCTGTTTTATCTTAGCTGACTACCTGAAATGGCAGGGAATTAAAAAGAAAATTCTCCTTAATGCAGTCTTTTCTTTCCTTCCTTCCTTCCTTCCTTCCTTCCTTCCTTCCTTCCTTCCTTCCTTCCTTCCTTCCTTCCTTCCTTCCTTCCTTCCTCATGATGGACTGCTTTAACCCTATTTCACCAAGTCTTATACTTACATTTTAAAAAATCTAACTTCTCTGATATTTGAACATCTTAAAATGTGTGGGACATCTTAGTTTAATGAACAGTATTTCTTCTTTCTTCATTTGAATGAAACATGGTATTTCCATGGTTATTTACCTAGCCTAACCCTCCACATATCCGCAAACTTCCTTTCCTATAAACATGCCCAGAGCTATTTTGAGAATTGTATACCAAGCCGTGAAGCAGAAATCTTCCTCACAGCTGTGTCTGAAACTTCTAGTCTGCTGCTTCCCCTAACATACAGGGCCCTCTCCATATAACTTAGACTCCTTGCTCCTTATTCGGAGTAGTGAAGGCCCCTGCACTTCAGCCTGGGTGACAGAGTGAGACCCCGTCTCAAAAAAAAAAAAAAAAAAAAAAAGGAAGAAAAAAGAATCTGAATAGTCCAGGAATTGTTCAAAAATGAGACTTCTGAGCTGTGCTGGACCTCAGAGTGTCCAAATGAAGGTGAGCCTTTGATTTCCTTAACATCATCCTCAACCCAGGCCACACTGGGCAGTGAAGACCCCTGTTCTGGCCTGACCTTGGCTCATTCCAGGCTAAAGATGAACAATTCTCTGCCGGGTTCAGTGCATCACACCTGTAATCCCAGCACTTTGGGAGAGCGAGGTGAGAAGACTGCTTGACCCCAGGAGTTGAAGACCAGCCTGGGCAACACAACAAGACCTTGTCTCTACAAAATAAAAAATAAAAATAAAAAAGTTAGCCAGGGCATAGTTGTACAAGCCTGTAGTCCCAGTTACTTGAGAGGCTGATGTGGTAGGATCACCTGAGTGTCAAGGTGTGGTGAGTCATGATCATGCCACTTCACAGCAGCCTGGGAAACAGAGTAAGATCCGGACTAAAAAAATAAAAAAAGCAATTCTCAATATGTCATCTATCATTGGCCACTCCCCCAACCCAATCCTCACCCTACCGGGCCTAACTTATTCTCAAAAATTGTATTGGTCTTCCCAGATACACTTGATAACTGGAAATAAACTTAGCAATGTAAGGACTAAAAAGAACTGACAGACAGCCTGTGTATAGGACAACCTGGTAAGGGAGTCCTCAAATAAGAAATATATCTTAAAATGTCTAGACTCTGGCGCCTTGCAAATATATCATAACTTTTGAGCTCTTCCCTGGCATTGCAGAGTCTTTGTAGAGGATGGCATAATACCCAAAAATTAGATTTGGGTTAGCCTAGCATCTGTACAATAAAATAGGATAAAATAAGCAAAAATGTATTCCTTTATTCTCTAAATCAGAGGATACAAACTGACAGCCCCCAGGTGTAGTATAGCTGCTTCCATGTTTATCTGGCTATTTTGCCTGATTACATGGTATTTTAAAAGGCAAACCAGTCACTTGTTACTCCTGATCATAGCACTAGCTGCTTAAGCGGTACTTCTCGTGAAAATATGGAAGTCAGGTAGGCAGCAGGCAGCTGGAGGGGAAAAAATGCTGATATGTTGATAAACTAATAGGACATTTAACTCAAGAGGCAGGAGGTGAAACCAAAGTGGGAAGCAAATAGCAGAACAGGATGAACTGTCCAGGGGAAGGGTCTGGGAGGGTATTGGTACAAGAGACTGTGAAATTAGTTTAGGAAACTGCAGACCCACATCTGAAAATCCTTCATCAGTGTGTTGTCAGGACCACAAGAGATTACAAGACCAAAGAGCAGCTAGTGTGGAGAGAAGAAGACCAAGCATAGAACCTGGGTGGACAGCCACACAAAGGAGATCCAAGGCAGAAAACAAATTCAGAGTAGGGACTCAGGTGTAACCGAGGGATGGAAATAGCAGAGTATCACATCATGCACCCCGAGGCAAGAGACACTGAAAAAAGGAGTGTTCAACACGATCAAATGACACTGAGAGGTCAGGAAGAAGAGCAGAAAAAAAAAGATGTGGAATATGACATTTGGAAGGTAACTCAAGAGGACACTCTCAGTAATGCGGTAAGATAGTTGCCAGACTTTAGAGGGTTAGGAAGCAAGTGGCTGTGGAAGAAGATGGAGTATGAAGACTTCTTTTTCAGCAAGCCAGATGTTCTAGAAAAACTGCAGAGAATACAAACCAAGTTTGTAACAGACTGTACTCGCAAATCAATAATTCTGATTATTGCATACTTACTAAAATAGTTGGTATACTCATTTTCTTTCAAGACATTTTAGGAACCTTCTAGTGAGATCTTTCGAAATTACCTCTTCTCTCACCAAATTAATCAATTGACTGTTTGTGCAGCAAACATTTTTTTGTGGTCAGGATCAGGGCTTGGAAATCGACCCTTTTCTAAGGTCAATGACAGCACTGTAGTTCTGGCTTCCTTCTTGCCACTCAGCAGCTGCCCTTCTAGAATTTACTGTAAACAATTCCCCTGCCAGGAACATTTGCCAGTGCTATATTTATTGATATAGCTGTGACAAACAACCATGATGCAGTGTGTAGTAAATTCTCAGAATACAGTGTGTCACCTAAAGCTCTGAATTGACTTAGGCCAACACTGTCAAATCACCAAAAAACAGTGATTTTAGGGCACACCAAATCTACCTTCTTGGGGCTCAACAAACTTTAAGCTTAATCTCATGTTAATTGTTCTCTACATAAATAACCAATTGTATGCAGGCACACTGTGTAACAGCATGTTAAAATAAGCATGGGGACATTCGGCTGATATTATGACCTTTTGGAAGCCAGTAATGTACTTCACTAAAAGGGCTGTTACACACATCAGATTAGCAACCTCATTTCTGCTAGCCGCATTATGTTTTATCTGCTATGTGTTTGCCCTTTTAAAAGCACTAATCAAGTTGAAAACTATGTCCATGTAAAGACTTGCTCATGGATGTTTATAGCAGCTTTATTCATAATTGCCAAAACTTAAAGGCAACCAAGATGTCCTTCAGCAGGTGAATGGATAAATAAACTGTAGTACATCCAGACAATGGGATATTATTCAGTGCTAAAAAGAAATGAGCTATTAAGCCATGAAAAGACCTGAAGGAAACTAAAATGCATGTTATTAAATGAAAGAAGCCAATTGGAAAAGGCTACATACTGTCTGATTATAGCTATATGACATTCTGTAAAAGACAAAACTATGGAGACAGTAAAAAGACAAGTGGTTGCCAGGGGTTGGGATGGGGTAGGAGGAATGAATTGGCAGAGCACAGAGAATTTTTAGGACAGTGAAACTATTCTGTATAATAACATAATGGTGGATATATGTCATCATATATTTGTCCAAACTCATAGAATGTACAACGCCAAGAGTGAATGTTAATGTAATCTATGGACTTTGGGTGAAAATGACGTGTCATTGTGGGTTCCTCGGTTGTAATGAATGTGCCACTATGATGGGAGATATTGACAGTGAGGGAGGTAGTGCATGTGTGGAGACAGGGGCATATAGAAGTCTCTGTATGCTCAATTTTACTGTGAACCCCTAACACTGCTCTAAAAATAGTCCATTTTTTAAAGTACTAATCTAAACAGTCTATTTTTTTAAGTACTATAAAAGATAATATAAAGTTGTCAGCATGAGAGGCAGGATAGAAACTCTGGGTCACACAGTCATTTCCATCAATAATTGTCTTCATCCCGATCCTGAACTCACCTTTGCAAGCCCAGAGCATTAGTTCTGTCTGTGCGCCGTGTTTGTCAGGCTTAGGATATGCGCTCATGAAGACTGAGCTTGAGATGATAATAAAGGATATGCCTGTTTATTAATTTGCCATGAGAAATCTAACTTTGCAATGAGTCAGAAATTCAGCACAATTTTCCAGCACATTCTCAGGTAGTAAAACTGACCTGGTAAAAAAGAAGAGGAGACGCGGTCTCAGGTAGGCTGGGCTTTCTGTCTTATCTGCCACTCACTGGCTGAGTGATCCTGATCAATTAAGTTCTCCATGCCATAACATCCAAATCTGTGCAGCTGACACCATAATAGAGCATTTTTCAGGAGGCTATTATGAGAATTAAGTGAAGAAATTCACTTAAAGTGTTTATCATGATGAAAACTAAATGCTCCATAAGTATTTACTACTACTGCCACATGGAAACATGAATCACACTCAGATTATTTGGTGAAATCAGAAAAACCGTGGTTCCATGGAGATTCTTCTTCCATCAGTGTTTGCCCTGGTGTTATTTATCATGCATAGAAAGAACCTCCTCTACCCAGAACTATAAAATTATTCTCCTATATTTTCATCTAGCATTTTACGGTTTAATTTTTCACATGTAAATCTTTGCTCTAAAATATATTCTGTTTAAGGAGTCAGCTTTATTTTCTTTTTCTAAGTGGTTACTCAGTTATCCCATTTCATTATATTTTTATTCTTTCTATTTTCTCTCTTGACGGATGAATTTCTGGGGGTGGGGCATACTTTCGCACCATATATGCTCTTTGCTGGTATGAAATTCTTTTTCTAGGAATTCTATCTTTGTAACTTTTAAGTAAAGCACATATGGCTATAGTTTTAGGTGACTTTACAGGCCAACATAACGAAGCTTCCTCAGAAAGGCAGAGAGCATCTCATTGGGATATCGTTCCAGTTAGAGACCACTGGAGTGTTGTTCAGCACAAACCCTTACATGTTGCTTTCATCACCTGACGAGGGGCTTATTTCAACAGATGGCTGCTTGGTCCCATGAAAGGAGAGAGGGCCAGGAGCCAAACACCTGAGTTCTGACTCTAGAAAAAATTATTTAATCTTTGAGGCTTAGAGTTCTCCTTTGTAGGAGTAAAATAATGCCTATCCTTTTGTTTCTCAGGATCTCAAGATTGTATAAGGATAAAACACATCATAGAAATGCCTGCCAGGCTCGGTGGCTCAGCCTGTAATCCTAGCGCTTTGGGAGGCTGAGGTAAGTGGATTGCCTGAGCCTGCGGGTTCGAGACCCACCTGGGCAACTTGGCAAGACCTCATCTCTATAATAAAATAAAAAATTAGTTGGCATGGTAGCGCACGTCTGTAGTTCCAGTTACTTGGAAGGCTGAGGCAGAAGGATCGTCGGAGCCCAGAAGGTCGAGGCTACAGAGGCCTTGGGAGCGACCACTGCACTCCAGTCTGGGTGACAGAGTGAGATTCCAACTCAAAAAAAAAGAAAAGAAAAGAAATACCTATGACAGAATTAGATGTGCAAGAGATCTATTGAGGAAAATATCTGGGAGGGAGAAAGAGTTGACAGAGTCCTTTATTTTTTATTTTTTTCATGGAATATGGGTTTTCCTCACTTTTCTTTTTTTTTTTTTTTTTTTTTTACTTTTTTTTAAAGATGTGGGGTACAATTCAGGGTTAGGTATACAAATATTCATTATGCAGGTATCCTAGTTAATGACATGTAGCATCCCCTTCCCCAGACAGATTCCCACTACTGCCAATCCTGCTTCCTTGCCCCCCTCCACCCCCCGCCACTGGCAGTTTCCCATTACTGCCAATCATTCTCCTATATATTACAATGATTGTTCAAGGTCCACTTATGATGAGAGCATGTGATACTCAGTTTTTTGTTTCTGTGAAAGATCACTCAGTATTATAGACCCTAAGTCCATCCATGTTGCTGTGAAGTTCATGATTTTGTTATTCATTATGTCTGCGTAATATTCTACTGTGTATATGTACCACTTTTTTTATTATCCAGTTCTCTTTTGATGGGCAGCACGGTTAGTTCCATGTTCTTGCTACTGTGAACAATGCTGCGATAAACATACATGTGCAGAGATATCTTTTTTATAGAGTAATTTGAGTTCTTCCAGGTATATTCCCAGTAAGAGGATTGCAGGGTCATATGAAAGGTCTATTTTTAGATCTTTTAGGAATCGCTGCACTGTTTTCCACAGAGGCTGTACCAGCTTACACTCCCACCAACAGTGTAGAAGTGTTTCCTTTTCGCCACATCCTCTCCAGCATCTGTTGATTTTTGAGTTATTGATGACAGCCATCTTGACTGGAATCAGGTGGTATCTCAGTGTAGTTTTAATTTGCATTTCTTTGATGACCAGTAAGGCTGAGCATTTTTTCATGTATCTGTTGGCTGCTCGTATGTCTTCTTTTGAGAACTGTCTATCCATATCTTTTGCCCACTTTGTAATGGGGTTGTTTGTTTTTTTCTTTTTGGCGCATTTGAGTTCCTTGTAGATCCTTGATGTTAGGCCTTTGTCAGACACACAGTTGGCAAATATTTTTTCCCAGTCTGTGGACTGTCTCCCCATTCTCTTGATGGTTTCTTTGGCTTTGCAGAAGCTTGTCAGTTTGATGAGGCTCTTCTTGTCTATCTCATCTCTTATGGCATGGGCGCTTGGGGTTTTGATCAGGAGTTCGTTGCCAGTTCCATTTTCCATAAGGGTATCTTCTTCATTTTCTAAGTTTCTTATAGTTTGAGGTTTTACATTTAGGTCTATGATGCATTTAGAGTTGATTTTTGTGTATGGTGATAGATAGGGCTCTTGTTTTAATCTTCTGCATGTGGTCAGCCCATTTTCCCAGCACCATTTACTGAATAGGTTCTCTCCCCAGTCGTTGGTAGTGGAGGCTTTGTTGAAGATGAGTTGGTTGAGAAATTGAAGTTTTGCTTCTGGAATCTCTATCCTGTTCCATTGGTCTATATGCCTGTCCTTGTACCAATACCAGACTATTTTCATTATTGTAGCTTTGTAATAGACTTTAACATCTGGAAGTGTGATAACTCCTGCTTTTTTTTTTTTAACTGAAGGACAGATACCTTTAGATTGAGGTGAATGTCTGACCCCTATGAATGGAGAAAGGGACAGAAAGAGGATCAGTTAAGCAGAGCCTCAGACAGAAGTGCAACTGCCCTTCAATGTATTGAAGGTACCAGGGAGTGCGTGAAGGCTTTATTGGAGGTATAAGGGGGTGTAAGGAGGTATTGTGGACCATGTGAGGCTTAAAAAAGACTCTTGACCAACCCAAGGGAGGTACCTCTTGATCACCTCAAAGGGACCTTAGAATTTGTGGGAAAAGGAATCTACTTGGGAAATCAAAGTTTGGACTTGGAAAATTTGGAGCAATATAGTATAATTCGGGACTTACAGGAATTATGAATGACCTCAACATTATCTCCTGACTAGAAGGGACTGTAGCTATCAGACCTTCTGCAATGTTGGTGCAGAAAGGTGCCATGTAGTGATTACAGAGGACATGCATTATTTGCAGACTAATGGAACCAGGATAGCTCCACAATTAACCAGTTCTCTCTCTCTCTCTCTCTCTCTCTCTCTCTCTCTCTCTCTCTAAACACACACACACACACACACACACACACACACACACACTCATTCCAAGTCATTGTGGCAGCAATGGGCATGTGCTGCTTAAGTCTCCCTTCAAGAGGAAAACTGCCCTGAGGAGTGTACACAGCCTCTGGCTGTGACACTTTGGATCCACTTCGGATAACTTTGGATAACTTTGGATCTACTTTGGATCTACATAACTTTGAAGTCATGTTCTCCCAGGGTTACTCCCAGATAATGACTAAACAAAGCAGGGAAATCAGCCCATTGACTTTTGAGGAAGGGACTCACCTAAAAGGAAACTTCCCCATCAGCTCAGACAAGACTTTCTCAGCTACACTGCTGTCTGAAGCTCTTCTTACCCGATCCTCTTTCTGTTCCTGTGTCCATGAACAGGTGTCAGACAGCAGCATCTATCTAAAATTCTCCCTGGCAATTTCTACTCCCTCTTCGGTGTTTTCCTCAATATGAGGGGGGACCCAAAAAAACCCCAGTCATCTCTTTTTTGTTTGTTTGTTTTTGGAGGGCACCCCTTGGAGTCTAGGCTTCCCCCACTAGGTAAATGTTCTGGGAACCTATTGGCATCAGTATACCAGCTTGTATTGTTGTGAGAGGCTACGTTTGACTTCAGTGAATATTTTTTAGATTCCTTCAACGTGTTTACCCATTTCATAATGGGTGATTTATGAGCACACCTGCCATACCAGCCTGAGTCCTCAGCAGTTTTTGATCAAAAACTGCATGACCCCAATGCCCCACCCTCCCTATTCACCTGATCTCACCCTGAGCAACTTTTTTTTTGTTTCTCTGGATGGAAAAAGTACTCAAAAGGAGACATTTTGCCAACGTGGAAGAGGTGAGAAAAAAAAACAGCAGGTGCACTAAGAAAGCATCAAAACTGATGAGTTCAAAAACTGTTTTGAGCAATGGAAAAAGCATCTCGATAGGTGTATTGCATCAAACAGAGTACTTTGAAGGTGACTGAAGTTTAAACATGTAAGAATAAATACACCTTTTTAATAAATAATTTCTGGGTTTTGGGGGTCCCCGCTCGTAAATCTCCAGTGCATCTAATTCTGTCTTTGTATCTGCTTTTCTGAAGACCCAAACGAATCATCCACTCCTAGTTTACAGATATTTCTCCTTGCAGATTTTAGGAGGAAGGCCATTGTAGTGCACAACTCAAAGGGGTACATCACAGTCTTTATGAAGGACAGACCCTGAAGCTGTGCAAGACATCACTGTCAGAGCCTTACACAGCAGCTCTGTTTGAGCTAAGGAGGTTATATTTAAGAAAATGGCTTTGATAAGCTATAAGCACCTCCCCAGGTAAGTCTGCAGACTTTTTCTTTCAGAACAGTATGCTGCTTGAGAGTTTCTGAAACACTCCAACTGGGGCTATACCTATAGGACCAAAGCAAAAAATAAAAAATAAAATTCTCAAAATGGTCAGTCGATTTAGCTGCAGTTGTTTCAAAACCTTTCCAGTGGTGGCAAATAGTGCTTTAGGGCACAGGTATGTGAGTTTTTTCTGTAAAGAACCAGATAGTAAATATTTTTGGCTTTGTAGGCCACCATAAACTCTCTGTCACAACTACTAAAATCTTCCTATTGTAATGTGCAAGCAGTCAGAGATAATACATAACACAAATGGGCATGGCTGTGTTCCAATAAAACTTTATTTATGGTCACTAAAATTGGAATTTTATATAATGTCCACGTGTCACTAAAAAAATCCTTTGATTCTTTTTTCAACCATTTAAAAATGTAGAAACCATTTTTAGCTGCAAGTCATACAAAAACAGATGGTGGGCCAAATACAAAAGCAGGTGGCGGGCCAGATTTGGCCCACAAGATGTATTTTTCTGACCCCTGCCTTAGGCCACTCACCAAAGGGTCACTCCAGAGAGAAGATAAGTGAGGGATGCCACTGGCTGGACTGTAACTCTCCAGCCCAGTTTGGCCCTTGGGAACACAGGATCAACCTTGATCAGAAAATGACCAGTTTGGGAGGAAGAGGAGGAACTCACTGCAAAGCTGTTTTTGTGTTCCTTTTAGAGTTAAGGATACAACTAGATTCTCTGCCTCACTGGCATCAAAAAGCTAGAAAATGTTGCTTGCTGGATTCTCGCAATGCTCTGAAAGTTTTTAAAAACATCTCATTTGGATTATTATATTCAGAGTGAAAATCATAGTTTATACCTTGAAATGGCTCCTTTCTGGGAAGCCTCCTGTATACATTACCTGCTGCAGAGTAGGGAACATTCTCCCACTGTATACATTGGACCTTACAATTCCTTGCTTTTTTTTGTTTGCGTGGTTGGTTTTGTTAAGGAAAGGGTTGTACTTTTTTTTTAGGAAATATTGAAAATAAAAGATAAAAGCCTCTTAACTTTCCACTACATAACAGTGAACTAAGAACTGGTATGAAAATGCAATATTCTGTATGATTTATTTGATCACACTGTTCTCTGATGCCGTATCTAATTTTTCCAGTCTGACCTTTCCTAAGATTTTGCCGGTTCTTTCATAAGGGATTTAAGTGAAAGGGCAAAGCATTCTGAATGAACATAGAAACAGAGTAGGAATTCCATAAAATCCACAGAAGCAAAACAAACTCGGGGCAATTAGTGGCATTCATTGAGTTCACTTGCTCTCAGGAAACTTACTATCATACCCCATACAGTAAACCCTTGGGGAATGGCTAGAAAGAGTCAAACCCTTGGAAAGAGAGATAGAAAGAGTCAAAGGAAATAAGAATGTCCATATGTTGAAATCAAACATCTATTACAGTACTGTTTTTAACATTTCTATTCGAAGAGTAAAGATTTGAATTATCAGTAATTCTATACTTGAATGTGACCCAGCCCTTTCTCCAAAAAAATTCCTTCTGTATAAAATAACCTCCCCAGATAAGTCTGTAGACTTATAAAGCAAACCCACATATAGCAAACCCTACCCCCAAAATAAATCCTCTTACTGTTAAGGATTTTACCACCAATAACCACAAGAATACAGGAAATACTTAAACAAAGAAACATAAAAATTATAGAATTTCAGAAGTGTTAGAAAGCTTAGAAGATATGATTCCATCCTATAACTCATAATATCATGGCCAAACTGAATAGATAGCTAGAAACCCAACTCGTGCCCTTCTCTTGAAAGTGGAGCTCAATAAATTTCATCCCTCCTTCATCTGACCCAAAAAGACAGGTCCCCTAATCCTGCTTCCAGTAATGAGGCTCAGCTTAGACTCCTACCATAGCATGAAGGACACGAAATAAATGCTCTTTTATTGCACTCACATAAATTGCTCTTTTAGAACCTCTGGATCCGACAGAATCTATTTCATAGGAACGGTTAATTGTGAACAAGGCAGAGTCACCTGAAGCCCAATCCCCATCAGTACACAATATGTCCATGTAGCAGAATACATTTGTACCCCCAAATCTAAAATTTTAAAAAGAAGAAGACAGAGTGGTTAAGAGCATAGGTTCTGGGATCCAATTGCCTAAGTTTAAATGCCATGTCTGCCCCTGCCTACTTCGAACTTGGATAAGTTTCTTTACCTTCACAAGTATCATTTTCTCATCTGTAAAATCAGAATAATAATATGACACAACTCATACAATTGTTGGAGTATTAAAAGCTAATCTACAATGAGTCCTTGATAAGCGTTACTAGTTATTATTACTGTTATTGTTATTCAGGGTTCTGCACACTCACGGTCTCCACTTCGATTCATAGTCAATGAAGAGAAATAAGCCTTATACCTCTTCCTGAGAACTCATCATTTAGATTCAGTCAATACTCTGGGTTATCTAGTGATATTCAATTTTAAGGGGCAAGCTGAGCTAAAAATCCATACATGAATATAGGTTCAAAAGTTGATATCTCACTTACGTGCAGCCCCATAAATTTTCAGGATTAAAAAACCAGCATCATTACCTTCAAGAAGTTTTGTGGATTCACATCAGAATACCAACTAGGAAATCAATATTTTAGCAATAGTAAAGCCTTAAAAAGTGTGTCCCTAAGGAGTGCTCCAAAGGCTGGGTGAAGCGGTTATCTGAACCAGTTATTTATTGGCTATGAAGACAATGGTCAACAAAAAAGTTGTTTATTAGAGGCTGTCATTATTTTTAACAAACCAAGCCCACTTATGTGGAATCATGGAGATACCCACCAAAGTAGGATGATTAAAATAATAATCGGACCATTTTACATACTATGGACAAGTACTCACACCATGATTTTTCATTATAGGAAGAGAATCCCTGTGATCAAATTACGAATAGCTTCTATGAATTTTTAGAAGTTTGGGCTTCTTGTAGGGTTTTCAGGTAAAGAAGCCATTTCTGACCATCATGAACAACTTTGTTAATAACCATTTCATATAATTCAGATGCACCATAAAAAAACACAAATCCATAAATATAGTTGAAGCCAATGTGAAGAAGAAAATAAAAGATTTGAGTTCTAAAGCAAAACAGGAATTTTAAAAGTCATTTATAACTTGAAAGATTATGTAAATCTTTTGTGCAAAACACAAGTAAAGGGAACAAATCCCCACTGCAGCTGCATATGGGTTAGGATTTGGGAGCTCATTTTCAGAAAAATTCTGTACCTGCCCTGAGCACAAACACACTTTGAGAGTCAAAAGTTTTCCTCAGCTGTGTTCAACATTCCAGAGCTTGAACTTGATGACTATTAGAACAAAGAGATGGTGGAGTACTATGCAGGGATCCTCAGAGGCACAACCAATTCTCATCTTATGTTCAACATCTCAGGAAATAACTTAGTGGGCTTATTTTTTAAAACTTTGGAGAAAAAAGCCAATGTCTTGATCAGTTTCTAGCCAGAAAACAGGACCCAGTCTTCTATAGCATGTTAAATTTAATTTCATTTAATTTAAAACGCTATAGAAGATCCAGGACCCGGTCTTCTATAGAATTTAAATTTCACTTGGGCCATATACAAGGGGGGACCCCAAGATACTGGAATTATCTTTTTTGGTTTTTTGAGGACAGTACTCTTGTAGTAAAGGCTTCCCCCGCTAGGTAAGTAAGTGTTCTAGGAACCTAAGCATCAGTGTACCAGCTAGCTAGCATTGTTTGAGAAACTGTGTTAGGCTTCGTGAATTTTTTTTTTTTTGGAGATTCTTTCAACACGTTTGCCCATTTCATGATGGGTGATTTATGAGCACTCCTGCCCACACCGTGCTGAGTGTTTATCAGTTTTTGACCAAAAACCACATGGCCTCCCTATTCACCCGATCTCACCCTAAGCAACTTTTATTTGTTCCCCCAAATGAAGAAAGTCCTCCTCAAAGGGAAACATTTTGCCAATTTGGAAGAGATGAAACAAAAAATGTCAGACGCACTAAAAGGCATCAAAATTGACAAGTTAAAAAACTGTTTTAGCAGTGGAAAAAGCATCTCGATAGGTGTATTATATTGAATGGAGAGTATTTTGAAAGTGACTGAAGTTTAAACACATAAAAATAAATACACAATTGTTGTAAATAAATTCCAGGGTTTTTTGAGTGCCCCTCGTATAACTGTATTTAGTACACAAATAATTATTTTTAATTCCCTAATAAGAGAAAGCATGAAATCCTCTGGTTATGATTAGCCTGTTCTGGACTCCTGCTTGGCTGTCTGTTTGGATGGGTCTCTAACTCTACCTGAGGAAATTGTTAACCATTTTTGTGCTTTCACTTGCTGAGGAAGGTGTTCGTGGGAGGTGATGTTGACGTCATTACCTGGATTGTAAACAGACTTCATCCAGATCACTCACAAGTTATCTGTAAGAAGACATATTCCTCTAATGAAAGGAAGTTTTGATCTTGAAGCTGCTTCCCAGATTTATGACCGTATGGCTTTTGTTGTACTATTGTCCTCTCTGTAAACAGAATTTATTTCCTGTAGCTGATCCCTCATCACCACCACCAAACCTATCTTTCATAGCACAGGTGTCAATGTCCCATTGGATTTAAACACCCTGAGAAAAGTTACTTGAATGTTACAAACTGATGAGACACATAGTCTACACTTTACAGGAAATTTTTATGCTGTTCAAAGTATGGTCTATATTCTTTTTAAAAGCATTATAATTTGGGGTTATCATTTCAATATTGACCAGTCTCATGTATTTTAAGATATCAGACCTGTAAATAGGAGATCAAGTTTCTTTTGCCCAAGATTTATCTTCTCCCTTTAGCTATTAAGACATTCCATCTTAATATGACTTAACATTGAAAAAAAAGTACAGCCCATGATAAAGTATCTTACCACAATGTGGAGCAAAATACATACTCATTATAAAAGTCATAATAAAAATAAATCCTGCACATGAAGGACTTGAGTGAATTTGAGCCATAAGACAGAAAAAAGGTTGATCACACATTTGCTAAATATTAATTCTCTACTGAGCCATGAAATGGATTAAAGTTCTAAAAATAAATATTAATGGGGAGTTTCTGCCAATACTATCCAAGAGAATACATTTTAATAGTAAACACATCAAGTGAGAATTTCTTTTCACTGAAATTAAAATAAGCGAAAACTTCCTTTTAAGAAGAAATTCTTTACTAGTTTGAATTAGTATAACCTCTGTATATTTGCTATCCTTTAAACAGTGATTATTTGGGACCTAGAAGTCTTCCTAACCTAACCTTTTGGTCTTTTGAGAAAGCTCTATGTATAACCCTGTCAAATGTCTGTATGTTGACTTAGTTTTGATGAACATCTTGGTGGCCTTAATAGAAATTCTTGTATCCTAGATTTTTCTCTGCTGCTTCATGACATAATTTTAGATAAATTCTTAAAAGGAACAATGAAAAGATGTTTAAGATTCTACCATTTTAACAGATTTGTCATTCTTCTTCTTGATTTATCCCCATAAAAAAATTAACTCACACTTCTAGAGGTAATTACAAAATTTATATATTCATAGAAAGCCAGCATACAAGTAGATGATATCACAATTTGATATTTATGAAATGCCAGTTTTCCATAAATATAGAAAAATCAGCAATTATCACTGGAGCTGTTTATTAACATTTGGAAGAAAATAAATAACAAATGGGCTCACTATTCATTAAAATTCCTCAGTAATATAACAATTGTCCCCATCTCAAAATAGTTTTTTGTGATATCCGTATTTTGACTTCACAGTCACTTATACTAGTCAGAGTACACCTAAAATAATACTTGCTAAAATATTCTCATTAGCCTCTTTGTATATTTTCTTAGCTATTTGCCATTTTAATGTTTTTAAATTCATGCATGTGTTTGTGTGTATGGTTGATTTGAAGCACAATCATTTGCTATCAGAAATCTGTCTCATTAGCCAAGACTGTGGGTGAGATACCAAGATGGAACTGGCATGAATCTTCCATAACTGTACATAGGTGTTAGTGCAGTTTGCCATTTTGTTCATGTGTCGAGCAAAACTAGGGGAAAGGCTATGGGTGGATTGACCTGCAGAAACCCATCAGCTTGCCTAGGGAAAGAATCTTGGGAAGCATTAAGATGGGCACATTGACTCATTTAAAATTTTAAGGAGGAAAAAATAAATACATTTTTTACCATCACAAATGACTAAATTTTCTAAGAGAATATTATGTTTTCCAAAATCACCCTTTTGCTTCATCCTTTAGAAGATTTGTGGGTTTGGGGCTTGATATTATTACTGCTATTTTTCTTCCCTCAAAGTAAAAGGGTTATAGATAGCCATCTCTCTTGCCAAGGCTCCTTTCAGCTATCACTAAGGGAGCTATTTCTAGCCAGTATGTTTTTAGGTGCAGAACTGTAGCTTTTGAAGGAAGAAAGAGGAAACAATGAACAAATAAAACAGGTTAAGGAAGTTTGTCTTCTTAAAAAAACAAAGCTGCCAGCAGTCCAACACTGTGTTGAAGAATTTACGGTGAATATGGAGAGGCTGTAGAAAGGCACACCACCAAGATCATGGGCAGTAACAAGCAGAGATCAGGCACTGAGCCCTTCTCAGGTCCCCCAGCAATGTTCGCAGGGTCTCTCCTTCATTATTGGCAGGTATACAGATTACTGATGCTGGCAATCATCAAATGCACTTGGGTCATGAACATGCATTTTGGCCTCATCTAACCTTAGAGTTGGAAGAAGCTGTAAAGGTCAGTCAGCCTAACCTTCCTAACCTCTTCAACCTTGTTCCTGACAAAGGATCACTTAGCTTTTTTTCTCCTTTAGATATATTTGCTATTACAATCCATATTCATTGCCAAATATTTAGAAAATAGTTTTATATATCCTTTAAGAGGAGGAAAAAAACATCCCCACAATCTCACCATCTAGATTAACCTTTGGGTGCATAGCTATCTATTTATAGACACATATAAAATTATACTATAAGGTTTGTTCTATCACCCATTTGTTTAATTTATTTTATATCATGAATCTCTTTCTCTGTCAATAAATAAGTATTTATATAGTCACTTTAAAGCCTGTATAGTGTGTGGATGGATCTATCATAATTTATTTAATTAATCTTTTATTGTTAGGTAAATACATTATTTTATATTTTTGATATTTTAAATGTGAAAATTATGACCATATCTATTTGCAAACTTTTCCAGTTATTTCCTTTGAAAAAAATTCCTAGAAGCTCAGCTTCTTTTTGAAATTATTAATTTTTAGTGTTGAGAAATTGTGTACCCCTCCCAGGCAAATTTTTTCTTCCTTGGACAGCTACACTTCACATAAAATCTGCTCCTGTTTCTCACAGAGTAAGTCTAATTCCTCTCTTAGGCAACAACTTTGTATTGTTGTTGTTGTTAATGCTGTGCACATTTTATAGACCTTTATTATGCAGACTTAGAAAGCTGAGATGAAGTAAATATTTACCGAACACCCAGAAGGTGACAGGGACCTTTTTTTTTTGTCTTTTGAATTTTTGTTTTCAATTTTATTAAAATCTAATTAACAAATAAAAATTTTAAGGTGATAGTTTGATATATGTATATATTGTGAAATGATTAAATCAAGGTAGTTAGCATATCCGCTTCCTCACATAGTTACCTTTTTTGGTGATGAGAACATTTAAGATCTATTTTCCTACCAATTTCGGGTATGCAGTACAGTACTCTTAACTACAGTCACCATACCCTACATTAGATCTTTAGATGTACATTCATCCTATATAACTGAACCGTTGTACCCTTTGACCAAGTTCTCCCCATTTCTCTCCCCTACCAGCCCCTGGCAATCACCATTCTGCTATGTGTTTCTGTGAATTTGACTTTTTTAGATTCCATATGTGAGATTTTTTAAGTTGTTTTTCTGTTCCTGTATAATTTTACTTAGCCTAACATCCTCCAGGTTGATCGATGTTGTCACAAATGACAGGATTTTCTTATTTTTTAAGGATGAATAGTGAACAGTATTTCATTGTGTGTGTGTGTGTTTGTGTGTACACCACATTTTCTTCACCATTCATTCATTGATGAACACTTAGTTTAACTCCATATCTCAGTTATTGTGAAAAATTCTGCAGTGAACATGGTAGGCAGACATCTACATGAGGAGCTAAATTCAGTTCCTTGGGAAATATACCCAAAAGTGGGACTGCTGGATCATATGGTAATTTTACTTTTAATTTTTTGAGAAATCTCTTCAATAGTTTTCCATAATTACTGTACTAATTTATATTTGCATGAGTAGTAAACAAGAGTTCCCTTTTCTCTATATCCTTGCCAATACTATCTTTTGTCTTTTTGATAATAGTGTTAGGCTACAGTTTTTTATATACTTGATAACAGCTAAAAATTACTTACTCAGAAATTATGCTTTCTACATTCCCTACCTCCTATTTATTCTTTTCTGAACATTCGCTGGCAGTTTTATCTGACTTTAGAGATTTTAAAGTGGAAAGTAGAGTTACATAGATGTTGCATATTTTAATATGTTTCTAATCTTATATTATTTCAATGATATCTAAAATGATTCAAAAGACCATTTTCTATTTTTAGTTTTGAGTAGACGTGGCAGAGATGGTTAATTTTTCTTACTCTCCATTCATTCCTCTCCCTTCATAACAGAAGATAGAATTATGACCAGACAAATACTATATTTCCCAACTTTCTTTGCAGCTAAGTATGGGAATAGTCTTACATTCTGGCCAATGGGATATAATTGGAAGTATTCTGTAGTGACTCCCCTATTGTTCTTTCCCTTTTTGATTTCTAATGCATGATGGCTGGTGCCTCAGCAGCCCTCTTGGACTACGAGGTAATTTTGCTGTTGGAAATCGTGCTCTAAGATGGCAGAACAAAAAAGGTAAGAGAAACCTAGTATCTAAGAACTATGAACTTTTCATACTGGGGTGCAGCCGTCGGCTTTCAGACTTCTTTTAGGTATAAGAGAAATAACTTTCTGTTTCATTTAAGCCATTGCTATTTCTGGTTTCTTTTAATAGTTTTATTCTTTTACCAATTACTAACTGCTTGATGTAATTTCTAACAGAGACGGGGGGCATGCCCACTAATACTAATGAAGAATAATTATCGATTATTGCTGCTCTACCAGGATCATGCCTCAATGTATGACAAAGTTATAGTAGACAAAAGGAATGGCCCTGTCAAAGAAGAAACACATATAAAGTATATATAATCATTTTGAAGAGAAATTTATTGATTTGTATAATAATCTTTATAACCTTGTTTTAAACTAGTATCCTTGCCTGGTATATACTAAGCATTCATAAAGCTTATCACACAGTTGACGGTCTACCAGGAAAATGGTGGCTATGGCTATGTTTTTAAGTAATTCAAATTCCTCTCAATGCTTTCTAAAAGCATCAGAAGCAGGATGATTGGATTAACAAAAGCAAAGGTTGAAGTGAATATGAAAGAGATAAAAGCTGGGAGAAGAAAGGATGTGATATTTAAGACCTCATTGGTCTTGTATGACTTTCTTAGAAGGCAATAAGAATGAAAATTACAAGGGGAAAAGCAAGATTTGATGACCGAGCACAGTGGCACACACCTGTAGTTCTAGCAACTCAAGAAGTTGAAGCAAGAGGATCACTTGAGCCAAGTTGCTGGAGGCAGTGAGCTATTGTGGTACCACTGCACTCCAGGCTAGGCAACAGAGTAAGACAGTGAAAAAAGAAAGAGAGAGACAGAGGGAAGAAGGGACAGAGGAATGGACGGAGGGAAGGAAGGACGAAAGGGGGATTTGAATGAGGAAAATAAAGGAGAAAATAAAAGAGAGAAGGAAAAATGTGCTAAATATCCCCTGACTCCAAATGCTGTGTAGCCAGAAAACACTTGTTCCCTTTTGTCTTGGTGCTCCTTCCTTGGCTCAAAATGAAACATAGACTGTGGAAAAATCTAAGGGACAATGACTGCAAGCACCAATTTATTCAGTAAATCAGAGGAAGACTCAAGAGGGAAGAGAAGGAAGGGGAACCCGAATCTCCTTCTCATAGTCAGAGAGAACAAAGAGTTTGCTGTTTACAGCAACCATCATTAGGATATATCCCTAGGTTTGATTTCCATTTTAAATTTCTTTTCTTATTATGCATAAAACTGGATGATATTAACATAAATAGTCAATTTAAATGGAAGATAGCATGATGAATATAATTCAAATGGCAATGTCATAAAGCTATTTTAAATGAACTTTGCAAAAATAGGTTTAAATTTTACTCAATATATACTTTATTAGGGTTCTAAATTCCTTCAGAAAACAACTCTGGCAGTTTTGAATTGGAGGTTAACCTAAAATCATTGCCAAAGAGCAATTAGAAATGAATTTAATGACATTAATGGTTTTTCAGATGGAAAACTTATGGGAAGAGAAGTGCTTATCTTTTTCTCCAAAGTCAAGACAAGATTAAAGTCTTCTGACAGTCATGGGAGATGGTGGTGGAGTGAGATTCTGTCTTTGGTATAATGATTACTTCTACTATATAAAAAAAAGTCTAAAGAAGAATGCTAAAGGGGGAACAAAACCTGAGGAAATTCTCTCCTTAGAACGCTATTGAAAAAGCATTCACAAAAATGATCCCAACTAGAGTACCCATTCAGCACACACAAAATCAACAATGCTCCCCGGGCACCCAATGTACCCTGAGAAGACTTCATAGGCCTCAGAAAGTACTTCAACTCTCAACTAGAAACCAAGGTCAACTAGATGATAACTATCATCCAATGAATTGGAAGAGGAATTTATTCAAAAACTTTGCTAGTAAAATTGTATTTGCAATTAAATGTGTTCTAGATTTACTTATTTTAATAATACATGGGGATAGTATTTTTGTGATTATTTTAAACGTTTAGATGAAGAAGGAAGCAAAAAATCCTCATTCTCATTGTAACAACAACAATGGCAACAAGACCTGGAAAAATTAAAAATTATACTTGTCAATGAGGCTAGCAAAGAACAGAGGATGCAAGGAAGCCTTGAGTCACTGAAGGAAGCCTTGAGTACACTCGGTGTAGGTGAGGAAGTCTCCAGAGGAAGCTGCCTTATCTACAGGGTATGAATGGGAAGTGCTGTCATAGATGAAGAGACTTCGCAGGGACAGTCTGGGCTGAGAGAATGAATTAGAATCTGGGAAGAAGCCAATGCAAACTGCCTAAAAATCCTTCTCTTCCCATCTCTCACATGAATCTTGCAAAGAAATTCAATGAGAAGGGACTAGAAATCAGACATAAATCATGTAGTCTTGCACTGGGATTCTAGAACCTGCAGGGATGAATCTAAAAGTCAGCCCAAAATGTCTGAAATTGTAACCCTACACTCCCTACTTAAATACTGATGAGATTTAAAACAATAACAACAACAACAAACAAAAACAAATTGGTGACACAGGTACTTGAGGGTTGGGCTAATCACAGATGATCTTAACCTAATCAAATCTGCCGCCTGACTCCAGCTCAATTCTGCTGTAGGAGAAATCTGAATAAACTGGCTTCAGCCTACTAACCACCAGAGAGGAAGTGGTTTGAAAAATCTAGGGAATAAGTTAAATGAAACAAAAGGCTTTTCTTCAATATCCACTGTTTATTACCAAGTACTCTGAGTGTGGTACAAAATTATGAGACCTAAAAATAAGCAGGAAAACATGAACCATACTAAGAGAAAATACATTCAATAAAAACAGATATTGGAATTAACAGAAGACTTTTAAAAACTATTATAAATATACTAAGAAATACACAGGAAAATGTGGATATAATAGATAAAGATAAAAGATATTTCAGGAAAACAATAGAACTGTTCAAAAGGACCACCAAAAGGAAATTCTAGAACTGAATAATGCAATATTTGAGATTTTTTTTAAATAACAAAAATCTTTAAAGAAACAAACATAGAAAGCTTAAGAGCAGTTTGGACATTGCAGAAGAAAAGAGTCATGACCTTGAAAATGGGCCAGTAAAAATTACTCAAACTGAGTCAGAAAAATGAAAAAAATTTAAAGAAAAATAAGAGAATGTAGACCTTATAGGATATAAAATGGACCAACATGTATGTACTTGGAGTCCCAGATATAACCACATATATACCATTCAAAAATGAAGATGAATTGAAGGAGAGTGCATGGGACGTTTTTCTTCAAAGGGGAAGATAAGTTTGCTAGAAATCTACACTCACTTAAAAATAAAAAAGAAGAGAAGAAACGAAGGCAAAATAAATGCATTCTTCAGAAAAATGAAAGTCAAGAGAATTCTGTAGCAGCAGATCCACACTACAAGAAATGTTTTGGGAAGAGAGAAAATAATATTTGATGGAAATGTGAATCTACACAAAGCAAAAGAGAGGACCAGAAGTAGTAAATATGTGAACACATTTAAAAGATTAGTATTCTCTTAATTTCTTTAAAAAACAATTTACTGTTACAAGCAAAGAAAAGACATTAAGTTCATGGGGTTTATAACATGTGTGGAAGTCAAATATATATAATAATGTGATGGTTAATTTTATGTGTCAATTTGCCTGGGTTAAAGGATGCCCAGATAGCTGGTAAAACATTTTCTCTGGATGTGTCTGTGAGGGTGTCTCTGGAAAATATTAACATTTGAATTAGTATACTGAATAAACAAGATGTTGTCACCCATATAGGAGGATATCATCTTATCTACGGAGGGCCCAAATAGAATAAGAAAAAAGAAGGACAAATTTACTCTCCCCATTTGAGGTGGAACATCCATCTTCTCCTGCTCTTGAACATCTGCATTCCTGATTCTCCAGCTTTTGGACTCAGACCAAGATACTCTCTCTCCACCATTTTCAGGTCTTTGCACTTCAACTGAATTACATCACTGGCTTCCCTGGCTCTCCATGAAAGATTGCAGATGGCAAATGGTGGGACTTTTCAAACTTCAAAATCAAGTGAGCCAATTCCCATAAAATATATATATATTGATAGATGAATCAATGATATAATGATAGATGGATGGGTGGGTGGATGAATAGATGGATGGATGGATAGATAGATAGATAGATAGATAGATAGATAGATAGATAGATAGAGTTTCCTCCGGTTCTGTTTCTCTGGAGAACCCTAATATAAAATAGAAAAAAAATGTAGCAAATACACTCAGTAAGAATAAAAGCCTGAATAATAGTATCTGAGTTGGTTTCAAGAACTGGCACAGGTAAATGATGGAATAGTGATTTATGAGGACTGCAACTATCTGGACATTATGTTAGATCAGAGCAGGAATATTTAATCAATCTTGTATTTGCTTACTGGCCCAACTCTCAGATGGTAGAATAAGTAATGAAAGAAATTATGACTTTGAAATTAATTATAACTAATAAGGCGACACTTGTTTGTGAATTGAAATTGACAGAAACCTTGAAAGACAGTGATATTTGTGATGATAACAGAAGTGGAGAATACCGGATTGTCAGATTCACTGAGGCCATGGAAATGTGAGCTTCAGACCAGCAACAATAGCTTCACCTGAGAACTGTTAGAAACGTAAAATCTAGAGCCCCATCACAGGTCTATGGATCAGAATCTGCATTTTTAACAAAACCCCAGGTAATTCCTATTCAGATTAAAGTTTGAGAAATGCTTTTTAAAATTCAGATTTCTGGCTTTCCTGGAAGATTTGATGAATCACTGACTCTCTGTGAAGGTGATGCCTAAAATCTGAATATTTTTTAAGCTTCCAGTTTCTTCTTTATGTACTAAAACTTGCCCATCATTGTCATAAGACTAGAATTTTCTTTGGTAGATTCCTTAGAGCATAGCCTTTTGAGATATTCTTTGAATATACAAAGTAAAATAAATTTCTGAAGCTCTACTATAGCAACTTTTGGAAATTTCATGCTCTGAGTAGTCTTTCAGGAAAAAGTGTCTGCAATTACTTGAATCTGTTTTTATTAGATGCAATCAATCATGGGATTCTTTTTTTACCTCACCCCCCATAAAAACAGAAACTCATGGAATGATCCCACGGAACTTTGTTTTTGTATAGACCTCACTTTGAGAAATGTGACCTTAGGTTTGAATATGTTTGACTTCTGAAAGTTCAGAAAAGTCAGAGGAGCCCCATGAATCGAGACGCCAAAAGAAAGATTAGATAGGAACTGGGAACCCAAAAGTATACATAATCTGATGGGCAGTATGTCAAATTATGATAATGCCCAGCAAGGAAAGGAGACTGGTATGTCTGCATGGGGCTTCTCTTAGAAACTCAGACTTTAAAAGTTAGATGGAAAGGAATAGGACCAAGGATACCATTTAAGAATAATGTCATCACAATGGCCACTAAAGACGAAAATCATGGCTGACAACTGTTACATAGTGACCAATCTGGAATAGTAGAGGAGATATGTGCTCTCATGTGGATTCTGTCACTGGCCAGCTGTGGGGCCTACAATACCCTATCCATTGAGGGCTGCTCCTCCAAACGAGAGAAGGGTGGCCAGTAATCGTTTATCTCTCAGGGCTTCCTGTCTTGATTCTCAGCTTTACTTCAAATTATACTCAAACCCGCCACAATTTTTCCCCATTTATAGGACTTTTATAAGAATCATCACCAAAGGGGCTGGATGCTTATCATGTCTGGAAGTTTCCTTTGTAACCCCTTCAACAATCATCAATCAAAACAAAGATGTAAGTAGATTGATGGTGTGTCCTCTCACTCTACATACCTCCAGGAGATAATTTCTTTTGTAGCTGATTCTTTTCTTTCCCCCTGCAAAAGGAAGATGGATTAAAGCTATATGACAGAAAGCAGATACTTTCCAATACTTCATAAAGTCAAAAATTCACAGAACTAGAACTCTTGGAAAATATTTAAAAGGCTACTCCCAAAGATGAAAATTTGTTACATTCACTTCAATTCTTGCATTTGAGATTTTGTAATGCACCTGACAACCAAATTGCTTGTTTGATTAATTTTGTGGGGACACGAGCACCATAGTCATGAAGTACCAATAAAATAAAAATTTAAAGACTGAGACATAATAGAAGTTCTGCTGTTCAATCCTATGCTATGACCTATTCAAGACATAATTTCAGCATATGTTTTTTAAAATTACTCTAAACAGGACCTGCCTATACATTTTTTACTCATGACAAAAACCCTGCATTTTGATAGCACTTAATAAAAGCATGCTCTTGTTGTCAAAGAATCTCCACAACGATGTTAAATACAGGTCACAATAGAATACGATTTTATCACCGTGGTAATGAATAAAGTTATAAAAATAATAATATGTTTATACGTTTTGGTGGGGAATTCAAACAGAACTCAGACTGTTAAAACTGTAAGAGAAAGCTGGGCTCGGTGGCTCTGCCTGTAATCCCAGTGCTTTGGGAGGCTGAGGTGAGTGGATTGCCTGAGCCCGTGGCTTCGGACCCACCTGGGCAACTTGGCGAGACCTCATCTCTACAATAAATCAAAAATCAGCCGGGTGTGGTAGCATGCGCCTATAGTTCCAGCTACTTGGAAGACTGCTGCGGAAGAATCGCCGGAGCCCAGCAGGTCGAGGCTGCAGTGGCCGGGAGCGACCACTGCACTCCAGTCCGGGCAACAGAGTGAGACTCCAACTCAAAAAAAAAAAAAAAAAAACTGTAAGAAAACTATTAGAAAGTAATTGAGCAGGGTTTGCAAAGTGGTGGCCAGTAGTCACATACTAACTGCACATACCTCTATTTAGCTATTATTTGTTTGAGATGAGTAGTGTTTTTTAAAAGTCAGTAAATGCTACAGTTGGATTACTATAAACAGGTAAGGCACCTGTGGTCCTACACCCAGCCTTATTCAGTATTTACGTACATGACCTAACTTTTCAAGCATTTGACTTTGCAATCCTCCTCTCTGGTCAAAATTGTTTAAACTGGAAGAGACATTAAAAATAGTCTCATTCAATGGATTCACAGATGTTGGTGGACCTACAAGGGCTGTGAAATTTTTAGAATGATAAACCAAGACCATCTTTTCCTTCAAAAGTAACTACTATCTATATCACCATGATATCATAAAAATAAAGATTATTTTTACAATAAAAAGTAGAACAGCCGTTTCCAAGAAAGGCCATTTAGTGACCTTCCAGTAAACAAATATATAATGATGTTACGTGTAACATTATCTTGTTTTTTAAAAGTTGCCACTAGCCAAGGAAAGCTTCCTCACAGACTGGCGCTGGCTCTCAGACTGGTGTCTGGAAGCTGCTGGCCTGGCTTTCAGTACTTTGGTAGTGAGATTATGGTTTCATGATGTTCTCAAAGTCACATGACTGGGAAGAGTCAAAGACAGATTTATCACCCTGCTTTCCAGTGCCAAAGCAAAGATTATTTTATAAGAGGGAACCCCAAAACAGCCAGAAGTATATTTTGGAGAGCAGGCCCCTTGTAGTACAGGTTTCCCTGCTGGGAAAGTGTTCTAGGAACCCATCAGCATCAGTGTAACTAGCATTGTTGTGAGAGGCTGCATGTGGCTTCAGTGAAAAAAATTTTTTTTTGAGTTGGAGTATCACTCCGTTGCCCAGACAGGAGTGCAGTGGCACACTCATGGCCACCTCAGCCTCGACCTGCTGGGTTCTGGCCATCTTTCCACCTCAGTCTTCCAAGTAGCCAGAACAGGTGCGGGCTACCACACCGGGCTAATTTTTTATTTATTGTAAAGATGAGGTCTCGCCAACTTGCCCGGGCTGGTCTCGAAACTGCGGGCTCAGGCAATCCACCTGCCTCGGCCTCCCAGATGGCTGGGATTACAGGCTGAGCCACTGAGCCTGGCCGAATTTTTTTAAGAGAATCTTTCAAGGGATTTGTTCATTTAATGAGGGGTGATTTACGAGTGCATCTGCCCACACTACACAGAGTGTTCAGCAATTTTTGACCAAAATGGCATGACCTCCCCATGCTCCCCCCGCCCTGCCCCATTAATCCATTCTCGCCCTGAGCAACTTTTTTTGGTTCCCTAGGTGAAGAAACTCCTCAAAGGGAAATGTTTGGCCAGTGTGGAAGAAGTGAAACAAAAAATGGCAGGAGCACTAAAAGGCATCAAAACTGACAAGTTCAAAAACTGTTTCGATCAGCACAAAATGTGTCTCAATAAGTGTATTGCATCAAACAAGAGCACTTTGAAAGTGACTGAAGTTTAAACATGTAAGAATAAATACACAGCCGGGCTTGGTGGCTCAGCCTGTAATCCCGCGCCTTTGGGAGGCTGAGGTGAGTGGATTGCCTGAGCCCGCGGGTTCGAGACCCACCTGCGCAGATGAGACTTCATCTCTACAATTAAAAAAAAAAAAAAATTAGCCGGGCATGTTAGCAGGCCTGCAGTTCCAGCTCCTCGGAAGGCTGAGGCACAAGGATCGCCAGAGCCCAGCAGGTCGAGGTTGCAGTGGCCGGGAGCGGCCACTGCCCTCCAGTCTGGGCGACAGTGAGACTCCAACTCAAAAATAAATAAATAAATAAAGAAGAAGAAATACACAATTTTTTTTAAATAAATTCTGGGTGTTTTTTTTGCGGGGGGGGGCGCCCTCTGGTACTTCATCAGAACTGGGATGCAGTGTGTCATACGACTTTTCTAGAGCCAGACAAAGCACAGGAAGATTCTGGCTCAAGTTGGTGAAAAACACTTCATATTGGCAAATATATATCATATTATTTGCATCTTTTAGAGTAAGGAACCAAATAATGAAGGGATATAATTGATTGCATGAGGTCATATAAGTCATTTGAGCAAGACATATATAAAAACAGTTTCTTTATCTTTGTTTAGGGCAGACTAGTCTTTGAAAACATTTTCAACAGTAAATATTGCATGACCTTGGACAAGTTAATAAACTTCTCCAAACTCCTAGTCCAGTGCCTTCTACATTGGTGAACTTCACTTATTTGAGTTCTTTGTCTTGGTCTGCCCATTCTTCCCACACAAGTCTCTGCATTTAACATGCCGTGTCCCATTTAAGTCTCCAGGAGATGTAATATGGAAGATGGTCAGACGTTGATTGATGACTCTTCTCCCTCTGTAGCCCTCACAAAGCCAGGTCTGCCTGCTCTCTCCCCAGGGCCAACCCCAGAAAGGAGCTGTGGGTTTGCAGTAAAGAAAACAACCTGGCAGCCAAAAAATCAATTGGAAAACAAATTAAGTCTTTACTGTCATCTCCGGGAAATGCCAAAAAAAGGAGTCATAGACCACAACAAATCTGTTCGAAATCCTCTTTCCCTATCCACACCCCTGCCCACACCATTGCTTACACAGATCCTTCTTGTCAGAGCCAATCCTAATTCTCTTCCCTATTCTAAGCTCTCCAAAACCCGCCCTTCTACTCAGCCAGAGCAATCTTCAGCATATACTTTTCTTTTCAGTCTCTTTTTTGGGCCATCTGACTTTTCTCTTCAATGAGTAAACACTCCATCTGTAATAGAAATCCCATAACCTTCTTTCTTCTGTAATTTCCTCCTCATTCCTTACTCTGATTTGCATGGCCAGGCCTTGGAAGCTGCTAGAGAAGGGATATAGATAATCATGTACTAACAGTTGACGTCTTTGCCACATATTTATTGATCATATACTTAGGCTGCAAAATTACTTTGTAGTGGCAAACAGCCTTAAATTCTTTGTATTGGTAAATATATATGAAATGATATCATTTGCATTTTATAGAGTAAGAAGTCACATAAAGAACTAACATAATTCATTGCCTAAGGTTATATAAATCATTTGAATGAGACATACATAAATAACTTCTTTATCTTTGTTCAGGGCAGACTAGTCTTTAAAAACAGTACATATTCATCAATAGTAAGCATGTATTGAGCACGTCCCATCATTCCAGATGCTGGGAAAATAGAGATGAGTAAGACAGATAAAATCCCTAAACGAAGGGGGACCCAAAAAACCCCAGAATTTATTTATAAATTATATATATAAATTATTATAAAAACTTATGTATTTACTCTTAGTTGTTTAAGCTTCAAAGTCCTCTTTGTTTGATGCAATATACCTATCAAGATGCTTTTTCCACTGCTCAGAACAGTTTTGAAGCTCATCGATTTTGATGCCTTTTAGTGCTTCTGCCATTTTTTTGTTTCACCCCTTCCACATGGACTAAACGTTTCCCTTTAAGGACTTTTTTTCATCTGGGGAAACAAAAGAAAAGTCACTCAGAGTAAATACAGAGGGTAGGGCACAGGGGTCATGCCATCTTTGGGCAAAAACTGCTGAATACTCAGGGTGGTCTGGGTAGGTGTGCTCATAAATCACCCATCATAAAATGGTCAAATTATTGAAAGAATCTCAAAAAAAAAAAACCCAAAAACATCACTGAAGCCAAACACAGCCCCTCACAACAACAATACTAGCTGGTATACTTGATGTGGATGGGTTCCTAGAATACCCACCTAGTGGGGAAAGTCTGTACTACAAGGGACCTATCCTCCCAAAGATGATTCCAGTTTTTTGGGGTCTCTCTTTGTATCTGGTATAGGTTTATAAAAGGCTATATTAGCTTCTAACTGCACACACATTAACGGAAGGAAACTCCTACTTTCTGAAGATAATTTTTTCAGAGTTCAGAGGAGAATGAAAGAGAAAAATGGTGATAACCCAGAGATCCACCCACTTTTCTGACACTTTGTTGGTATTGGGAGTAAGAATATTCTTTTCCTAACCAAAAATAGCTATAAAACAGTTATGTGATTGGCTCATTATTTTTATAACCAAATTTAATTTCCTGTCATATAAAGTGTCCTTCTGATATTTTAGGTGCTAAACAAAGAAGTGGAGATCAATGTGTGGATAACTTAAGTCTATGTGGGATGTCTCATTGATTATGGGACTCAAGACAATTTCAAGTTCTTTCTCTTACAGGACGCTAAAAATGTGAATTACTTCTTTCTGCTCTAAGAATAGAGCATAGATAATTAATACTCACTTTTAGAGATATTATGAGAGCTCCAGGAACTTTAAGGAAAATAAATGCTTTGCTTCTCTCTTTTGTGTGTTGTTTTTTATTTTGTTTTGGAAAAATTTGTGGGAAAATGTTTATGCCTTAGTCAGATTTTGCTGGATGTTTCTCAGCCTTTATTTTAATTACTATTCCCCTAAGAGGAAAATTTTTATTTTAATCAATGAATTTAAATTAAATAATTTTAATTAATTAATAGGTTAAATTTAAATTAAACTAAGTTTCTCTCTAATGCAAGGAATTAAATGTTAAGGAATAAGATTTTGTTGGGTAGGATTGTGCTTTGGAGGACTATAAACTATTGTAATAGCTAAGATTCTTTTCACCCCCCTCCCAAGAAGAAACGTTCACCTGTTTGGGGAGATTAAATGTTAAACACTCATTCTAACTAAAATAAAGTGAGGAAAGTGGGCTTATTGCAAATATCCTAGAGACTCTCCCACAACCCACTCACAGTAAGTACTACCAGGCTTCAGTGAAACTGCAAAGTGCTTCAGAAAACAGCTGACTTCCTCGTCTCTTATCTGAGTTTTCTCTAGACATCTTTTCCTGTCTTCACTTGGCTGAGCAAGCAGCCACCCAAATGCCAGCTTCTCACAAATGTTCTGGAATGGATAGGGCATATCTCATAGTTCCATCCTTTATTCCTTTACTGGAAAGGGTAATACTATCACCAGGAGGGTCATCCCAAACCCCCGGCCAGAGGAATCACTTAGGGAGTTTGCTAAAACACGAATCTTGTAGATTTTGATTTAAGAAGACTTATGATACAGGCTGCTCATCGCATTTCTCAATTTTCTTTCCTAATTTCTCATTCATTGAATTTTTTTTTAGTTACTGCTTCTTTGCAAAGATCATATACTTTCTTCATCCAATTTTCAAACAGGACGTACATACTTTACTGGGGAGACTGACAACTGAAAAATTAAGTGTTCTATTCCTCAGATTCTCAGTTCAAGCAAGCATGCTCTCCAGGAGCATTTGCAACATCCAGGCTGTCACAGTGGTGTGAGAGGGGCAGGGAAATTATGGGGTCACAATTGAGAAGGAAGGTGTTATCCCTTTTTATTTTCTTTTTCTTTTTTTTTGAGTTGGTTTCTCACTCCATCGCCCAGTGGCACACTCAGGGACAATCCAGTGTCGACCTGCTGGGCTCCTGCAATCCTTCCACCTCAGCTTTCCAAGTAGCTGGATCTACAGGTGCACTCTACCATGCCTGGCTAATTTTTTTTTTTTTTTTTTTTTTAATTGTAGAGACAAGGTCTCACCACGTTGCTCGGACTGGTCTCGAACCCACAGGCTCAGACAATCCTCTCACCTCGGCCTCTCAAAGTGCTGGGATTACAGGCTTGAGCCAGGACACCCTGCCAATATCCCTTTTTCAAAGGAGCTTTGAAGCGGTGTGGGGAGGAGATAGAGGTGATGGGAAGAAGGAAAGCTACCCATGGGAATTTCTTCTGAAGATATGGGGGAATTTTGAATACAGAAAGATTCTGCATCTTGTTTGGTTGTTGCTCTCTGGCAAAACCTGAAACACATGTGCTGTTGCCAGAGTAAGAGGACGGCAGGGACATGGAGCAAAGACTGGTCCTGAATTCTTTCAGACAGGCAAACTTGTATTGTGTCACAGAAATTAGCCTGGAGCACAAAGAGTCTGCCAGGTTGTCACCGCAAAACCAGTCACCCAGTCACCCAGTAGGAATGTGGCGACCCTACCCCCTATCCGCAGAGTTTATGAATGGGCCTCGCTGGGAGAGGCAGAAAGAAATGTCTGTGCTTCCCTGGGAAGACTTGTGCTAAAAAGCTGGGCATGGTGCCTGGAGGGTATCTTATATGCGACATAGTGAGCCTACATCAGCCATAGCCCTGGTCACCATTGCCCACTTCAGGTCGTGGCAACTGTGCAGAAGCAGATGAGGCTGAGAAAGGAAACGGCATCTGCCCCCTTCCCCACCCACCCCACACTTTGAGGCGAGGGCCCAGACCCATTGGGTCTGTAAGGGAGAGGTAACTCAGATGTTCAGCTCTGAATTTGACTTGTAACAATACTTGTATTAATATAATACTTGTACTAGAATGGAAAGATCTTCTAGACCAGACCAACTAGTTATCCAAAAGATACAAAATTTTAATATAGAAATATCCAGCTATAATAGAATTTAAGTTTTCTATTATATTTAAGCAGGAAAGGAAGTGAATAAAAAAAGTTTAGGTTCTGTTAGCAAAACAAAGAGAATTTTATTCTTATACAACCTTATTTGCAACCGCCCAAATCACACCTGTTATATAGTCTCTCCTGACTTTCAGCAGTAACGTTCATAGAAAATGTGAAGGCACTAGATTGATTTTTTTTTTTTTTTTTTTTGAGTCGGGTCTCACTTTGTTGCCCAGGCTGGAGTGCAGTGGCAGGATCATGGCTCACCACAGCCTCAGTCTTCTGGGTTCAAGTTATCCTTCTGCCTCAGTCTCCTGAGTAACTGGGACTATAGGTGCACAACACCACACGCAGCTTATTTTTTCTCATTTTCTGAACTTTATTTATTTAATAACTAATCTTTTACTGCCATCCCTCTTTTAAATCCAGCCCGTCTTGTTCCTGCCCCCACTCCTTTCAAGTTCTCACCTTTTTAATCTTTCTTTTTTCTTTATTTCAATAGCTTTAGAGGATACAAATAAATTTTGGGCTGGGCTTTCAGTGTATCCACCACCCCCACCTGTGCACATTGTACCCAATAGATGATTTTTTGTCCCTTCATCCCTTCACCCTCCCCCTCGGAATTTCTGTAATTTTTTATTTTTTGTAGAGACAAAGTCTTGCTATGTTGCTCAGGCTAGTCCCATACTCCTGGGCTCAAACAATCCTTCTATCTGAGCCTCCCAAAGTGCTAGGGTTCTAGGCATGAATCACCACGCCCAGCTAGATTAATTTTTAATACAAATCCTTAAAAGGCATATTTTCTCCAGAAAGCCTCAATGAATCTTAATTCTATGAGTTTTAGTTTCTCTGAGAAACAGAAATTATAAAAGGAAAGCTTCTTTCTCTACATCTTTAAAAGGAGAATGAATTATAAAGAAAAATTGCATCCGGAAAAGAATGTTGTCACGAATGTTATGGTGCCTCTGCCTGTTTCCAGATTTTAGAGCAACAAGCAGGAGGAGTCACACATGATGGAGGAGTCACACAGAATGCTGTTTTGTCATGGGGCTCTGAGATCAGTGTGTGGACACAGCAAATATAACAGAGAGAGGACAACGATCAGATCCCCCCACCCCCACCCCGGGGTTTCTTTCCTCCTTTTCAGAAAGCATTGTAGTGTTTTCTTTCTGAGGATTTCAAAAAAAACTGCATTTGAATTTTTTTTATAACTACATCCCATTTCACAGTATGAATACATCATCATTTCTTTTGCCCATTTTTTTCTGTTTTTAACATTTGGGTTGCTGCTTTTTTATCTTTTTTGCCATTATAAATAATATGGCAATGAATGCCTTCCACATGAAGTTTAATGCACACCCACAAGTATTTCTCTGCAATAGATACCTAAAAGCATAATTTCTCTCTCAAAATCTCCAAATTCTAAGTTTAGATAAATATATCAAGTTCCTCTTTCTCAAAGCATCTCATTTTACGCTCCCAGCAACAGTGCTTGAGACTGCCTATTTCTCCATTCTCAAACATTTAAATGCTCCCTGAAGAGCACACATTCATATCGCATTATTGCGTTAATTTGCTTTTTTCTATTAACATTAAGGTTGAACCCTTCTTAAGATTACTTACCAATATTTATATCTAGTAATTACTTTTCTTTCCTTATTCACCCAATATAATATGAACAGTAATGGTGAGTGTGTGCAAACATATTATTCTAACAATTAACACAGCTTTTAGCTCTCAAACTATCAGTAACTTTCACTAACAAACATCTTAATATTGAAATATTTTTGCTCAGATATTTCATTAGGATAGGATTAATGGACTTTTTTCATTTCCTTTCCTTACTATTCAATTGACTTTTTCAGTCTGAAACTATGTGCTGTACAGTTTTTTTTTTAATGATTTCTATTCTTAATTTTTCTTTGACTCTCTGCTATTAAAAAACCCAGTTAGATGGATGTTAGGCCATAGATATTGATCCTCCATATGTTTAAACTCAGTTCTCACAATGTTTTTAATTATCTTTCTCCTTTTATGTTCTAGGAGATTTTCCCCAACTTTATTTACCAGATTAGTAGTCTGTTTTTATCTGTGTCCTCTGTACTGTTAATTTTTAAATTTAGTATTTAAAATTTTAATTTCCCTGAATTCTTCATTTTCTGATGGCTGGTTTTTTGTAGCAGTGTGTTCTGATGTTATGGGTTGGTAGTCTTTCTGAAATTCATTAAGGACACTAATTAGGACTGAATTAATGTTTTCTTCAGTTCTTTGAATTACCTCTGTTGCCAACCATTCTGTTAGCTCATTTGGTTCTTTTCTTTTGTCCTGTTAGTATTTATCCAGTGTCTGGTGATCTTTTGATGTCCATTCATTTTATAAACAATAGACTGTTAATTAATGTATAGGTCTAGCGTGGGTTAATGTATAGACCTAGCATGGGTTTCCTGTTTCTCCATCATACCTTCTCACCACCTGGAAGGGAAAAAGGAGTCCCTAGTCAGCCTTCCTGTTTTATACTCCCTAACTCCCAACCCCTCCTCTCCACTGGTAAAATAGAAAGTATATTAGTTATTCAAAGACATTCACACATTTGCCTCTTCCTCTATATCCGTTGTGAAGATTTAGCACAGATTTAGTGTACGGTCAGGCCCTCAACCCACCCCGAGCACTCCTTGGGCAGCATCTTGACTTTCCTGAAAAAGCAGTGACTCTCTTTTGGCTTGCTGGCAAGCACCTCCACCACCTTTTGTTCAGTGTGAGATCATGAGGAATGGAAGGATTAGCCTAAACTCTAAAGAGGGTTTTAAAATCTTCCCCCTGATTATTGCCCCACTACCTCCTTTTCTTCCTGTCAGTTTACCGGGTGATAATAGCAGATCCATAGAAATAGAAACTCAGAGTGATTTTCTTCATGGCTTATGTTAGACTGTGGCGCCCTTGGCTCTTGTCAATCCTATCCTTTTTACTTTCTATTGTCCAAAAACGTTTCCATTTCTGACATAAAATGACACCCTGTCCTGGTAAACACCAGCACTGTGACATGTTTATATCATTTCTGTTATTTTAGTAGGTTTTGAGCAGGGGGAGGAAGGGTACATGTGCTTAGTCCATCATCCTCCTGACCCAAGAACACCCTAAAACTCTTAGTGTCGCTCCTCTGCTCTTTCTTTGCCCAAGTCGTTGTCTTAAAAACATCTCCTAACTCCACTAATCAATGTGTATACTCTCCTGCAATTTCTTTTTTTATGTGTGATGGTAGCACAGTAAGACATTCCTTTGCCATTTCTCCCCAAACTTCTGCATCTGTATTAACACAAACAAGGATCCCATGGTGAGGCTCATGGGTTCGACCACAGAGGCCAACCAACAGTGAGATGTGCACATTTGGGGTGGGGTGACTTGTGGGAGGATACAATTGCTCTCTCCATCCCAGCTATTGCAGAAAATAGGCTAATTAACAAGCCGACTTCAGCCTTACTAAATTTATTATGAATTATATGTTCAGGGATGTTGGTAAAAGGCCAACACTGGCATCTCTTTAACCAGTAATTATTGTGTTTTATTGTTGTGGACCTATAATGCATTAACAAGGCAGGACTCAGCTTTATTAGAATGCACGTGGCTCCTCAATTCCATGCATATTTATTATGCGAGAGAATGGGATTCTTCGTCTCTAGCCTTCACTAATTTAAAAGAAGATATCCTCAATGAAATGTATTCAAATATTTTGACATTTTGCTTCACCTCACTTACAGAGCAGAAATTGTTTCTGACAGTTATTATACAGTGCTGGAATCCTGCTGCTTCCACCGATGAAGAACAGGTTGAAAAGACACAGCGCTTGCATTTTGTTCAAAGAGTGATTCTGTGGCTTAGAAATAGCAGCACTGTCAGCTGTGATTCACTGAGAGTTTAGATAATATCCAGTCTGTAGTCATTGCTAACATGGGCTTCTGGGCTTGGAGTGCAAGAAAATGAATGGAGGTTGGTGCCCTGAGGTTCCCCAGAAGGATGAGTACAAAATATGAAGCTGGCACTTGGCCACCAAAAATTTTGGTAGAAATCTCCCTTTCTCCACATTGTCAGTTTCCCATTACAACAGGCTTAAATTTCAGATGCACCTTTTTATACAAGGCACACAACAGAAATTTTAAATTGAAACACTGAGGCATTACAGAAGCTTGAACTGTCTACAGTGATTAGAGGTAACATTTGACAGGCGTTTCTCTGATCCTCCTGTGCTGAAAGGTGAAAATCACTCTAGGATCATCTGGAAGTAGGATGATATACCACAGAACAACTAACAAACCTAACATGTATCCTGAAGTGATTTATTTTGGGTTACCTCTGGTTGGTTCAGTAAACTTCTACTCTGAATGCAAAAATATTCTTCCAGAGTAATAGGATAAAATACCTACTTGCAAGGGGTCTGCTAATAGCAGTGGCAGAGTTTGGCACCAACCAATCTTTACAGAGCAACTGAGAATACAGATGAGTAGAAAGCCACTCATCAGCTCAGGTGCCATTATTTACTCAGTTTCCCTTTCATCTCACATCCAACCCGAAGCTATATCTAGAAGCAGAGCAATAGCTCAGGGTCAAAAATGACCAGCTGTGCCTTCAGAGGGGCCAAGAGGGCTCAGCCAAACCACATTTGCAGGTATGGAGACAAAGCTGGCACCTTTGGGCATAAGTTGAAGCAAAAAGACAGCCAACGTTGGTACTGAACCTGCTCTTGCGGGTCAACAAAGAAATCTATCACAGATTGAGGACACACTGATATTAAAAGGAGAGACGCATGGAGTAGTGGTTCTGCCTAGAGCAGACCAAAGCGTCTAGAAATCTGGCTGGGGCAGACATGTGTCCGGGGAATTGAGAGTAGTTTGGGTTTGACATCCAGCTTGGTTGAGGCTGAGGCAGTTCAGCTGAGGAGTTGGCAAAAAGCCCCAAGAAGGACTTTCGTGGAAGAAAAGGGTCCTGCAGCAGGTCAGGGAATTTGTGTGCTGGCAATGTCCCCAGGGACCTGTGAGTAAATCTGAAGGGCACTGAGGGGTGACAAGGCCCATTATTCATCAGAATGAGACACGGCCAATTCAGCCCTCATCGGGGTCTATGCCAGGTAGTGAGAGGTCATAACCTGGCGGCAACTTGGGACAGATGAGAAAAAGCTGCTGCCACTTTGAAAAGATGAAAAGAAATGCATCTAGATTTTTTTTTAAGGTAAAGTCAGCCCTAAGGGAAGTACAGAAATATGTCTAAATTCAACCAAGTAAATTGTTCCAGGCCACTCTCTTAGTAATGAAAGCTGGTTAACCAGGAAGAGAGGAAATAAGATCCCAAAAGCATTATCATACTGAATTGTAAATTATCTATTCCTTGTTCATTTCTATGCCTTACAATATTTGGCACACAGTTAGTGCTAAATAATTGTTGGTGAATAAATATGAGTCTTTCATCTTCTGTGTAATCACAATGGCGATCCAGATGGGATTGCCACACATTATAGTATTTTTCAGGCCAGCATCAATTATGGGTGACCAGATCATGTCCAAGGAGGCATAATTTGTGGGGCCTAAAAATGTTTCATTGTTCCAAAATTCTGAATTTCTGAATCTCCACAACGCACACATTTTCTACTAATAATAACATAGCTAAGAGCTCTACATGATGATAACTCATATTTAAATTGCACTTCTATCCCCACTTTACAGTTGAGAACCCTGAGGCCAAATGACTTATTCAAGTTTGTGGCTCTGTTTAGGATTTGAACTGACTCCAGAACCTGGCTTTGGACCATGGTCCTATCTCACCTCCTACATGATTACTAAAAGCCTTCAACAATACAAATATCACTTACAAAAGAAAAAGAAAACCAATTGTCAATTATTAGCATACTAGTTTGAATTGATTCCTCAGATAAAATAGCCAGGCTCAAAGCCAGAACCTAAAGAAAGAGAGCTGAAAATTTGATGAGAGAGATGTTTCTGAAAAATTTGGTCCTAGGGCTTTGATTCATTTATTTAGCACACTTACTGTGTACCAAACACTCTTAAGGTACTAACTAGGTATAGAGGGGTCTATGCATCGATCTCTGTTAAAGCAGTTTCATTTTCTGCCAGGGAAAACCCTCTTTTCCACATGTGTATACTACAAAAGATTCATTACTTACTTAAGGCTTTTAATAAAATCTTAATTACCTAAAGAATTGAGTAACCTTTTTTCTTTTTGTGTACTCCTGCACCACCAACAGTTGGAGATCAAATTGAATGGGAGGATTCTCCAAGGGAACATCCAAAGAATAGCTTAATAAAATGTTCTATTGTCCTATTAACCGGGGAGTGAGGCCATATTACAGTTATAAACTTTATTGCAGAGGAATCTCTATAGCAAAAGCACCATTCAAACTGCCACCTATTAAGGAATAATGGAAGCTTTGGAAATTACCTTCAGTAAACATCTGATAGAAAATTGAAGCAGTTACCTACATAATACTTATTACGTGTACTTGAGACCAACTCTTTTTTTCCTTGAACTATCCAGAGATTTTTGTGAGGGTAAACATAACCCGTGGCTCACACTTTGATATAAACAAAGTTTGCTTAGTTTTCTATTCCCAGCATAGAAAAGCTTTAAGCAATGTGAATAGTTACAATGAAAGGTAACATTTGCACACCTAGGTTCTTTAGTTTCCTAGGAAAATTGAATTTTCCTTAGTAGAAATTTCCTGAGATTTGTAACAAACCATCTAAAAAACTTTTGGAATAGATCTTTCTATTCTTTTTCAAGCATGCAAAGCTTGAAAGGTAAGAGGCTGTCAGATGTGGATATTCTTTGGCTATTTTTACTTTTGCCATGAGTTAAAGGCATCCGGATAGTCTAATCTAATACATAACTAATAAATATAACAAGATATATAATTATATAGTACAATATGATGTCATATAAATAAATGTTCTAATATGAGTATTGGTGTATTTATAGACGATCCTTGAACAACGTGAATTTGAACTGCATGAGTCCACTTAGATGAGGATTTTTTTCAATAAAAGTTGCAGCAAATGTGCCTGTCTCTCCTGCTTCCCCTTCCACCTCCTTCATCTCTGCCACCCTCAAGACTGCAAGACCAATCTCCCTCTTCCTCTTCTTCCTCAGTCTACTCAACATGAAGATGAGAGGGATGAAGACCTTTATGATGAATCACTTCCACTTAAAGAATAATAAATATATTTTCTCCTTCTTATGATTTTCTTAGTAACGTTTTCTTGTTGTTGTTGTTGTTTGAGTTAGAGTCTCACTCTGTTGCCCAAGAGTCCTGGCCCATGGCCACCAAAGCCTTGACCTGCTGGGCTTAGGAGATCCTTCCACCTCAGCCTTCCAAGTATCTAGAACTACAGGTGTGCGCCACCATGCCCAGATAATTTTTTGATTTATTGCAGAGATGAGGTCTTACCAAGTTGCCCAGGCTGGTCTCAGACCTGTGAGCATGGGCAATCCTCTCGCTTCAGCCTCCTAAAGTACTGGTATTACAGGCATGAGCCACAAAGCCTGGCATGTTTTCTTTTCTCTCTTACTCTTTTGTAAGAATATAGTACATAATACATATAACATACAAAATATGTGTTAATCGATTGTGTATACCATCAGTGAGACTTCCAGTCAACATTATGTTATTAGGAATTAAGTTTTGGGGGAGACAAATGTTATATGTGAATTTTTGACTTCTCGGGAGGTCAGTGCCACTAACCCCTGCATTGCACACAGGTCAGCTGTATGTTTAATGTTCTACCACATACCAGATACTTATAATAACAATGAACTAACACTTACTGAAACTTACTAAGTGCAAGGCACTGTGTTTTAAAAATCCTGATCTCAGAAATCTTATCAGAGAAGTTTTTATTGGTCACTGTTGTCATTTTGTTTTATGAATAATGAAACCACAGTGGAGATTAAGTAACCTGTCCAAGGCTATCCAGCAAGCAGCAGAGCTAGAATTTGAAGCCAGGCAATCTGACTTTGAACTTAAACTCTTAGCCACTTTATCTGTGTGTGTGTGTATGTGTATATATATATATATGTATGTATATATACACATACACATATATACACACACACACACACATACATATATATATATATATATATATATATATATATATATATATATGGTCTCATCTAATTAATAAATTCTACAGCATTGGTGACAACTCCATTTCTGACTTGTGTTTCTCTTTGTGAATGGGGATCTGGCACAAACATTTGTGCCTCTTGAATATTTCATCCAAATGAAGACTATTTTATGACAGAAAATAGCCTTCACTCAAGGTTAATAATAATGTGTAAATTGTGCTAATATCGTTTGACTGGCAAAAACACTTTCAGGGTCATCTCTCAACTTGAGAGAGGGACATTTCAAGTTAACACTGACCTGACCTCCTCTGTCATATTCATTAACCTTCCTTCACTCTTATACTAATTCTGAAATACTAGCACTAATTGCTTAATCACCGTCTAAGTTAAGTTACATCTTGCTAGTCTGATAATGGCTTGTTAAAACACCAAGTAATTTGAAGCAATTGCTATTTCCTATCTTACTAATGGGCTACTATTTTTTATTAAAACATTAGATAGTCTAAATCTAGTTCATCAGAAACTTTCCAAATTGATATGAAGTTTCAACTATATACAGCATTATTATTAATATTTAGAAAGTTTTTTGGGAAACAATTATATACCATGCTTATTTTACCTTTATTTGCATACTTGTGCAGACATTTAAACCATTAAATGTTTACAAATCTTCCATATTTAAATACATTACTTACAAAGTTCAATGTTATTGTCAAATTATCAATATTTACTCAAAGTGCATGTTAAATAGTTAATATGCCTCAAATCATGAACTTTTATTTAGACAATTGATCAAAATAATTTTTAAAATATATCTTTGAAATATACATTCACTTATTTTGGCCATTTGGTGGTGGAAAACTTACTTTTCTCTGAGTATTAAATTCAGCACAAGATGGGGGAAATTCCATCTTTGATATTATTAGTGCAATATCGGCTTTCTTTTACTTTAATTTTGCATGGTATATCATTTTCCATTACTTTTCTGCACAACCTTCTAAGCCCATAGATTTGCACGTATCTGTCTTAAGCAGTACATTATTGTTTTGCCCTAGACCTTTGAGGATTATTACACATAGTTGACATTAATACCCAGAGATCCAAGGTATTATCATGGTCCCTCTGTTAGCTTGGATGGCAATAGGAACCAGATAATAAGGGAATCCTGGCTAGACTCAGTTCCCAGTGGTCCCATTGGGTCTGCAGACCACTGAATCACCTGTTCTCAAGTGAAGGAACCCCACACATTGAGTCCTTGGTTTGTATGGGAGGAGGTATCAGAGTGAGGGTGGCCATATGGAAATATCTGAGACCACAGCAACCTTAGTCAAAATAATAAGTCAAAAACAATATCTCCTCTTAGGAAGGATGGCAGACTAGTGTCACCAGTAAAGACTAAAAACCGTAAGGCTTATGGTTTCTGTGATACATCCATTTAATTTGCCTGTCTGAGTAGTGCAGAAGTCAAATGCATTCTGGGAAATGACTGTAGACTACTGCTAGCTTAACCAACTGCTATGCCATAGAGTGATTGTGGCTATAGCAGAGTAATAAGGCCTCAGATATGTGGTATGCTGCCACTGATTTGACAAATGTATTCTTTTTGTATTCCAATTAGAAAAGAAGAGCAGAAACAAAACACATTTACTTGGATTTGGCCAACAATATTTGTTTACACTTTAACCTCAGGGCTATGTTAATTCTCCTACCCGCTGTCATAATATTGTCTGAAGAGATCTCAATGCCTGGATACCCCATATAATATCATACTGTTCTGTTAGATCAATGATATTATGCTAATTGGACAACATGAAAATGAGGTTGTAGCATACCTGAGACTTTGGCAAGTTAGCTGCACTCATAGACTAAGTGTTAAGAGAAAAGCTTTGGACAAAATTTAACAAAGTTTATCTGAGCAAAGAACAACTCATGAATCAGGCAGCTCTTGGAACCTGGAAGAGAAGCAGTTCTGAGAGCTTGGTTCCAGTAGTTTCAGCGGTGGCTGTCATAGGCTGATGCAAAAATTAAGACAAAGAAACTGTATTTGACTGATTAGTATAGAAGACCCAGTTACAGGTCAGTTGGTGTTTTCTGATTGATAAAGTGTCTGGTTTCATTTTACTTACACTGAGCTTCAGTTTGATTACATAAAATGCTAGATCAGCTTCAACCTAATGGCCTCCCAGATAAAAATTTATTTTGTAACATTAAAGGGTAAGCTCTAGGGAGATTCAAAAAAGTATCACTTCTTTTAAGTTTTTAGGGGCCCAGTTGCTAGGGATTCAGAGGTAAGCCAGAAAATACACTAAAAAATAAAAGACAATTGCTGAATCTTGGGCAATAGCTCCTGTTCTGTCTTGGTAGAGGCAGAACGCTTTACGATGAGGTACCAAATGACCATTGTTTAAACTGCTAATTATTAGTTGGGTTTTGTCAGGACCACCAAGTCATAAATTTGGATGAGCCCAGGAGCAATCTACCATAAGATTAAAATGGAATATCCAAACTCAAGCCCCAGATTAGAGCACAGGAGTCTACTGCAAGAGCAAGTAGCTCAGACCCTAACATCACACATTACAATTGCCCAGCACTCAACCTTCAACACACACTCATAGCCATGGAGGAGTTCCTATGTGACCAAATGAAGGAGAAGACACAAACTGGGTTTAAGAATGGGTTGACTCTTTATGTAAAAACTTACAGCAGCTGCATTACCACCACATTCAGAGGTACAGTCAGGGAAACATTCTGAGTCACTAGGCAATTTCATGGTATGAATTTCGGAGTGTACTTCACCAAACCTAGATGGTATAGCCTACTACACATCTAGACTACACAGGATAACCTATTGCTCCTAGACTACAAACCTGTATAGCATATCACTGTACTGAATTCTGTAAGCAATTGGAACACTGTGGTCAGTATTTGTGTTTCTAAACATATCTAAACATAGAAGAGGTAGAGTAAAATCATGGCGTAAAATATTCAGATGGTATACCTATATGAAGTACTTACCATGAATGGATCTTGCAGGATTGGAAGTTACTCTGGGTGAGTGAATTTGAAGGCCTAAGACATTGCTGTACACTACTGTAGACTTTATATACATTGTACACAGGCTACACTAAATTTGTTTTTTACATATTTCTTTTTTCAATAATAAAGTAAACTTATGGTAACTTTTTTGTTTTTATAAACTTCCATTTTTTAACTTTCTCTTTTGTAATAACACTTAGCTTAAAACACAAACACATTGTACAGCTGAATAAAAACATTTTTCCTTATATTCTTATTATATAAAATTTTTTATTTTAAATTTTTTATTGCATTCTTTACTTTTTAAGCATTTTTACTAAAAACACAAACACACATGCTAACCAATACGAGGGCAGGATCATCAATATCACTGTCTTCTACCTCCTCATCTTGTCCCACTGGAAGTTTTACAGGGGCGATCACATGCATAGAGCTGTCACTTCCTATGATGACACTGCCTTCTTCTGGAATACCTCCTGAAGGACCTGCCAGAGGCCGTTTTACATTTATTATTATTATTATTTTTGTATAAGTAGAAGAAGAACACTCCAAAATAATGATTAAAAGTATAGTATAGCAAATACATAAACCAGTAACCCAGTAATTTATGATCATGATCAAATATTATGCACTGCGCAGAATTGTATGTGCTAGACTTTTATATGGTGACTGACAGCACAGTAGTTTTGTTTACACCAGAACCACCACGAAACGTGAATAACGTGTTGTGCTAAAATGGCAACAACATCACTAGGTGATAGAAAATTTTCAACTCCAGTATGATCTTATGGGAGCACTCTTATGTATATAGTTTGTTGTTGACCAAAACATTGTTATACAGTGCATGACTATACTTTGAAAGACAGTGGAAGCCGGGCTCGGTGACTCAGCCTGTAATCCCGTGCCTTTGGGAGGCTGAGGTGAGTGGATTGCCTGAGCCCGCGGGTTCGAGACCCGCCTGGGCAACTTGGCGAGACCTCATCTCTACAATAAATCAAAAATTACCCGGGCGTGGTAGCGCACGCCTGTAGTTCCAGCTACTTGGAAGGCTGAGGCGGAAGCAGCCACCGCACTCCAGTCTGGGCGACAGAGTGAGACTCCAACTCAAAAAAAAAAAAAAAAAGACAGTGGAGAAGGAAATCTTCATAATGGGCAGAAATATGATTAGTGTAGCTGGTCATTCACTGCATATGAAAGAAGAACTGTCCCCAGGGGAAATATAAATAGATTTCTGTACAGTGACCAGTGGCCTGGCTATCCATTCAGAGGACTGGAAGGAAAATTCCTGAAAACTTAGAGACAAAGATGTCTGAGGTAGAGGCATATGGCTGGATATGAAGTGTGAACATTTTTGCATCAGACATTAATGCTCACTGGAAAGTATCCACCACACAAGATACACTGACCAATCAAGTAGACAAAATGACCCCAGTCAGACTTCACTGCCAGTTAACCCAAAATTGGCATGACGGGCATATGGATGAAGTGTTAGTGACAGAGATGGAAGCCACCAGGACTTGCCAATGTGATGGCTGAAGGTGAGGATAAGTTTTCGAATGGATAGAGTGGAAGAGTTAGAATGAGTACCCATGGCCCCAAGACCAACTGCAGCAACAAAATTTACAGTTTATCCCACTATCCCCACTTCTGATTTTCCCATCAGGAAAGGGGACCCATGAGACCATGGAGGGGCAGTTTCCTGAACCCATATGGAACATAAATCTGCAGCTCAAAGGGTGGATGCAGTGGCCATGGACATACCCAGTCTACTGTTGTGACTGACCCACAAATGACTGATGGCCCCAGCTACCGACCCTCTGGATTGACCACTATGTTCACACAGAGACCACACTTTCCATGAGCAACTCCCAGCCAGTGACTGAGCACAGAGGGGATACAAAAGCAGACCTGTTCCAGCAAAATGTAGGGCTTCTCCAGTGGGCAACTTTGACTTGAAAACTTCCCATCAGTCTGGCTAAAACTTTCTTGGAACTGTGCTGAATTCTGAGACTCTGTCAATCCTCTTTTCTCTTTCCATCTATACTGTAATTTTTTTCTCTACCTTTTCCTATTCTCTCTTCCCTCCTTTACACGTTTTTCTCCCAGTAAATCCCCTGCTTGTCTGTTACCATCTTGGTGTCAAATTCTAGGAGTACCTGAAATAACAGACTCATCTATTGCATTATTGACTTTTTCTTTTTAACTGTAAATGTGAGTTTATTTTTTTGATATTTCAATTCTCTTGTGAAATTCTTCATCTCTTCTTTTTTTGAACATATTAATTATAGATATTTTAAAGTCACTATCTGATAATTTTAATATCTGGATCACTTATCGGTCTCTATGTTTCTTTTTCTCTTTGTTTTTCAAGCCTTGATCTAGTGTCTTGGCATGCCTGGTAACTTGTTATTGAATCCTGGACAATATGTTTTTAAAACCATGTAGTCCTAGAAAATATCATATTTTCCTAAAATATTTAATTTTCTCCTAAGGGGCAAATAGAGTATAGATAGATCACCCTGATCTAGTTTAAGTGGACTTTCAAGCTGTTTTTCTGGTTTAGTCTTGTCCTTAAGAGGCATTTACTCTTAGGATATACCACTGCTTAAGGTCTCAATTGAAAGTTTCAACTATTTACCAATTCTCCTCCATCTTGGTGAACTCTGAACCAAACTATTCATTTCCCTAGACCCAGAAGACTTCCTATATCTCTGTTTCATTGCTTACCTCTTTAGCTTCCCAGATGACTTTTTTTCTCAGGTTTTGGCATCTTTTCTTACATCTGCACAGCTTAGAATTCACAAATAACCTCAAAGAGAAAAATGCATGGAAAATTTCTAGATCACTTTACAGTTGCCACTCCTAAATCAAGTCTTAGCTACCTTGGCAACCCCAAACCTCAACTTTGATCTTTTAAGTCCAGTAAAAATGCAGGAAGCTTCAGGCCACCACTTTCTACCTAGCCACTTTTCTCCATTGCTTGGATCAGAAAATGCTTGAAGGTAAAAAGTGAATGCAAGACTGAGTCTCACTGAGTATGCTTTTCTTCTCTCTTGGATCTTGGTCCTACAAATTCTGGCTTCCGTGGTGACTCTCTGATGCATTCCACACTTCTATTTTCTTTTCTTATGTAGTTCTTCAGGCCTCAAATGCACCACATTTCTACCAACCCCAGGCCTTTGCACATGCTGTCCTCTCCTCTCACAACACACTCTCACATCATTCCCCTATTTAGTAATCACTTCTTCTTTCATACATTGACCATCATTCCTACAGAGAAACCATCTCTTAATTCCTTGACTAGATCACACTCGGTTTCAAGGGCACCATACCCACCTCCACTTTCTAACCCTAATCAGTATAATTGTATATTTATTAGTGTAATTATTGAATTAAATTTCTCTCTCCTATCTCATATCTGACCAACATTATGCTTCCAGTGATTGACAAGTGTCTGACACACAAGGAATGTTCAATACATGTATCTATTGAAGGAATATGATGTTATCAACACCTTTTGAAATAGTTCATCCATATTTTGGAATATGAATATTTGAATTAAGACTCTGTCAATGAGTGAGTAAAAACAATAAACAATAGCTAAATAGTGTCCATCTACTAATAATTATCCTGTCTGTATATATGCATGCATGCACATCTGTAATTGAAATTGACTTATATAAGGCAGAAATGTAAACTCCTCAGCAGTGGAAAAGAGACTTCTTGGACAAGTACTTGAATATTCATTGAAACTGAAAAACTACAAAGATCTCTAGGGATATAATTTCAAACTCTGATAAGAGCAGTTATGCAGTAATTCATCGAGCAACTCTACCAAAATGAAATGCTGACAAAAAGAAGAAAGATCAAAGAATGCTTTCAAGGACAGAACAGAAATCGGGCATTACAAAAGGGAAGTATGATGCGTTTGGCAGAACGGTTTAGTGAAAGGGAGAAATAGCAGAAAGAATGAATGGTTGGAGAGAGCAGAAAGTTCAAAGTGTCATGTAACCTGTCTTCAACATATATCAAAAAATACCCCAACATTCCCACCTGCCTGACTTTGTAAAACAAAATAGAGGTGAAGGATAAGAAATTAATTCCAAATACCCAAACTATTCTGTTGAAATTTCCCAGGAGGCCAAAAGGGTACTAAGAACTAGTTAAAGTTTACTATGGTTATCTGAAGCCAAAATGGTTATTTGATCAATTCACCACCCCCTCAAAAAAAATCAAATCTCTTAACTTAGCAGCTTTGGTGAACTGGTAAATTTAGTAATGTGTGAACTGAGCAGCTCCACAGAGAGATCCTTAAATCCAAGATCTGTTGGTCTTGCCTGGAGGCAGACACTACCATATAGTCTGTACATTTTGCTTATTGATGGCATTCCCACAAAAGGCCCAGCAGAAGGATTTTTATTCCAGTTTCTTTGGGTAAAATGTACCAAAATACACTCAGCCCAATTAATTGCATTAATTCTGTCAACAAATGTGTACTGTGTACCTAGCATGTGCCAGACACTGTGTCAAGAGCTGGCAAAACCATGGTAGTCTGACTCATTCCTGACCTCACGAAGTGTACAGTCTACTGGGGAAAGGATCATTAAACAAATAAACACACTAGCAAATATAAAATTGCAGTTGTGGTTAGTGCTGCTCAGGAGAGGTACACGGTGTTGTGGAACCTGAAACCAGGAACTTTGACCTGGATGCGGGAAGCTTCCCTGAGAAAGTGGCATTGAGCAGAAAACTGTAGGATAAGGGGGAAAAGAAAGCTCCCAGGAGGAGGGAGCAGACATGTATGTGCATATTTACATGGAATATCTAGCTAAATTTTCAGACGTTTTTTTTTCTCACAACTCCCCAAACCTCCCTTCTGTCTTTCATATGTGTTTGACTTGATTTGAGTACAAGGCAGAGAGTTATGCCCACAGTTTAGCAAGGGTGGCACTTGTCTTGCCACACACCAGTTGGCAGCACCAGTGAGGCTCCCTAGTGGCCCAAGGAGAAAAGAAGCCAGTGGAAGAGAACCAGAGAACTCACAATATAACAGAAGATGTGGAAAAAGGATGTCCCCTGGCAGCTTCCCTGGAGAGACCAACTCCCAGAACACATATTGACATCCACATAGGTATTGGAACACTCACAGCCTTTTACTCTGCCTGGAAGTGGCAGGAAAAAAACAGTGACAAGATCAATTGGAACACCAAAAGCCCTCCACGTCAGCTCATACAAACTCTTTCTAAATGAGTAGGAGGCTTGTCATGACTGCTTATTCCTATTTCTCAGATCTTTCAGGAAAAGGCAAGAGAGACAGAGCCAGGGTGGAGGGTTTACCACCTAAGAAGATAAAACACAGAGATCTATCATCTTAGAAATATTACTGTAATTGGAACAAAAATAAGAAGTGAAATCACTGTCAATTACTTTTTTATGAGGCCAAAGCACAGCATTTTCTTCTTCCAGGTGTCATTTGGCTGTCATTGTCTAGTCCACAAGGCAAAAGCAAATCAGACAGACAGCTTTGGGTAAGATCTTGTTTACTGTGTCTATGATTTCACAGCACCAAATTTACAGTTCAAATGCCAGAAATAAAAGCACCTAATAGCTCACTTGCCAGATGCTTGCTTAGGCTTATGTTGGTGCTAACATATTTTACAAGACCTGTGAAGAAGCTACAATTTTCCACATACAATTACTTAGGCTTCCATGAAAAGTTGCAAGCATTTGTTGGTGATGATTAACAAATGATACAGATACTATGGTGGTTACTGGATGTGGGGAAAGAACACACACCAGCATCAAAGCCTGTGGAGTCCAGAAATAGGGAAAGAGGGTTTTCATGCAGAACATGGATTCAATTCAATGAGCCCAGACAGTTAAGGAAGAGCAAAGGGGAGGGTGAGAGTTTGGCATGGTGGGAGGAGTTAGGTTCAGTAACAAGAGTCAGATATAGGTTACAACGAGTATTATAGAAAAGGTCAAACAGGCAAATTTCAGAAAGCAAAGAAAGTATTAAGGAAGTCTGTACTGAGCCACTGAAAGGGAGAACAAAGTTTCTTCAGAAACTACAGACAAAATGATTCCAGGTGGTGGTGAAGCGGTGACTGTAGAGTTAGGGCACTTTCACTACTGAGACAAGCTGCTTCTTCCCCTGGTGCCAGGAGCCAGGCTGGCCCTCCAGTAAACTATGCAGTAGCTTGAAGCCCAAAGTGCAAGTTCATACCCAAGATGGCGGGAACTTACCCAGAGGACTATGATGGTGGCTCCAGGACTGGGAGGTAAATAGGACAGGAAGGAACTAAAGATTTACCATGTAAAACAAACCAGGAGATTAAATAAGGACGCACCGGGTAGTAGGCTAAGTCATGTCAACTTGAATGTAACAGGAGGTCTCCATTAGGTCTGAATTACAGAAGGAGCAAATTGCCAGATTACTAAAGTTATATTGACTTAGGGTTCCCCTTTCTAAGAGGGGATTATTAAATCAGGCAATTTTGACACCCCAGATCCTAATGTAGAGACCCCATTCCGGACTTATACCACCTCAGTAGAAAAAGTGGGAGAGCCTTCTCCTTGGTCCTAAGAAGGCTGTGCTTCCTTTGAAAACAGACAACAAATGAAAGTGAGTGCCTCTCAAGTCGTTTTGGCCACACCACCTGATTGTCATATTGCTCCTGGGGGCGATGTGGAAGAGCAGTTACTCTCATTGGCGCTTCTGAAAGTATCAAGTTACCACATTTATCTCCACTCACTAGCTTGGCCTGGGAGTTGTATCCATTCCAGCCCTCACTTCTTCACATCAGAGATGGAGCAGACAAATCCAGATTGGAAAATTTATCTATCATCTTTCATCAGAAGTTTCTCATTCTTCATGTTTTCCTTGCTCTTAACTCAGCGATAAATCCATGCACATACATGCAGAACACCTTTAGCTGGGATGTTCCTCTTTCTCTATAAATGGTAAAGGGGTGAATCCACCTAACAAAATATTCAGCCCTCGTGCAGAGGACTCCAGAAGGCTGGAGGGTAGAACTAAGGGCATAGGGCAGAGTGAGGGGGAGCAGATTTGGAAACAGAAGGCATTGGTACCCAGAGTTTGGTCTCAAAAGCTGACAGGACTTCTTTCAGTCTCAAGATGCCAGTGGTGGCATAAAGGACCCAGTAATTCAGGAAGAGAGTCATGAAGACCTGGGAAGCAGAGATCTAGCTCCTTCTCCTCCTCCTAATCTTGTTTTCATTGCAACTACCACACAAATGCCTCTTACATTAAACTACAGCTGAGAACAGGAGATTGACAGAATTTTCACTTTTCATTTGGATGATTCAACATCATGTAGAAACAGCTACTGTGGACCTCCTAAGGAGGAAAAAGGTGGGAAGCAACCTATCTCTAAAGACTGATTTTTTTTAAAAAAAGTTTGCAGCCACTAGGTGTTTGGTACTTATTTTCAAGGCTATAAATCCCACAGCAGGTGCGCCTAGGCAATCAGGATAGGCAAGAACTCTGATAAATTCAGTGGTGATACTTAGGGCCACAGAAACCCTGGGAGGCCATAAATAGTTATTAGGAGTGAGATGTTGCTGAACACCAAGGGAGATATCCACCAATGGAGCAGAAATGTAAATCAGGAACTACTATGGGAAACTGTGTTTTCATATTAACTATAAAGGTAGAAAAAAGAGAAAAAATAAGAATTAGATTCCCTCCTAATGCTTAGTCAAAATTTTAGTCATTTCAGAAAATTTCAAAGAAAATAGAAAGGTTGAGAGAAGGGGAGAGAGAGTGTGAGAGAGAGAGGAGGGGAGGGAAGGCAACCAGTTAGGTGGCAGGCAGCCTAACTTCCACCCGCCCCCTCCATTTTATCCAAATGCCCATCAGATCTCGCAGGTTCAGTCCAGATGTTGTAACTGCATCCATAGTCAATGAGCCTACAGAGATTGTCACAGAAACTTCTGTCACCTTTTAGTTGGCAAGGATGGGTTTCTTTTATGCAATGGAATAAAATTTACTGATAAACAATATTTACCTCTCACACATTTTCTGTGACCTTTGGGAGGATTAATACGTGTTCAATAAGTCACTCTTGAAGTGTGGAAGGTCCTGCAGCAAAGGCACCATGCATATGTAAAGCAGTTATAATCATTTCCAAAATTCACTTCTTACCAGTTTCCTTCCCCCAAAAAACACACATTCTAATCATTAAGTTGCTTTCATTTGTTTGTATTGCCTCTCACAAATTTCAGGTAACAATAGAAATGTATTCCATTATATTATATTTAACAATATAGTTTTCAGATTATTTCTGCCTGTAGTCATACTTTTGATGATCTTTTCCATGAATGACATTTCTGTTGTTGGAATAGGTCACCTTGAAACATACGTTTGCAATATGCATAAAAAACTCTATGGGAGCCACATTTTGTGGATCCTCTCTTCTAAAAATTTCACATATAGATTTATAGAGCAATTATTGTTGCAAATATCTAACAATACAAAATTCGAGTGGTAAAAGAGTTGGTAATGATATTGTTATACCACTTAATATGTTCTTGGCTGACCCACACAGACCCTATTTCAGAAAATGCTTCCATAGACCCAGAATATAATTGATTTATTTTCTCGGTCAGGGAAGGATGGTCATTTATTAGCAATTGAAAAATGAGATTCGGCATTAAATAATGTTTTATTAAGCCTTACAAGTGTGAGCAGACTAAAAGAAAAAAACTGGGAGTTCTGAAAATAGAGGGACTGAAGAATATTGGTGTAAAGCACCAATTCTGAAAGTGAATCACCTGAGTTCAAATCCTTGCTCCACCACTTATTAGCTATATAACATTGAGCATTAACTTCTGCAGCTCAATCACTTCTGTAAAATGGCAGTATCGAAAGTACCTGCCTCCGAGATGATGGTAAGGATTAATAAAAAGTATTATAGAAAGCTCTCAGCACATAGTACCCATTGCACAAATGGTTATAGGAACAATTATATATACTGAGATTTGGTGTACTGTGCCCCATATATTAATGTGGTGGCCATGAGAGTCCCTCAGTCCTCCTTCTGGATGTCCCTTACACCTGCGTCTCTCTCTCCATCTTGCTGCCAGACCCTACTGCAGAGTCTCTTCACCTTCCTCTTGGTACCTTGACTACCATGATAGTCTTCTGACCCCAGTTTTGTTACCCTTAGAATTCACCCTACTCGGCACTTTTTTATAACCCTGACTTTCTGTGTTTAAAAAAATGTTAGAATCTTCCGACCATACACAGGATGCAGTTGAAATGTTTTAGCCTGGCATTCAAGCTCCTTCACACCCTGGCCCCAGCCTATCCAGACAACATCATTTCTCACTATTCTCCAGCTGATACTTTGCCGAGTCAAACTAATCTATCCACAGGAATGGCATGCTGCCATGTTCCTAAATCTGAAAAAATACGTGGATTCTCAGAATCTCTTCTAAAGCTTTTTGCTATCAGAGTCAAGGGAAAGTCAGAAAAAGAACATATAGAATCTTCCCTGTGCTAACAGCCCTCCTTTTTTATAAGAATCGCCTGAAAGGGAAAGGTGACTTGTGCAATACCACTGACAATAGCCTTACAATCACAAAGGACTTACCAGCTTCATCCACAATTGAGAGGCCATCCAGCCTATTCTGAATCATGATCTCAGCAAGTGTGAGGACTCAGTGGTCAAGGTCAGGGTGGGGTCCCTTACTCCATAGAAGGCTGTTGGATAAGGACCGGGGAGACTTCTAGCCACAAAACTGCAGGACCATCTCTAATGAGGGAAGGGGCAAGAGGAACAATGAAGGTAATTCACTGCTCTGATTACTCTGGCTGTATAACAAGTTACTCCAAAATTAAGTGGCTTAAAATAACCATTTTATTTTGCATATGATATTGTAGGTCAGAAAATTAGGAAGGGTTCAGCTAGGCAAGCAGTTCTCTGTAGGATGAGAAATACAGATATGGGAGTCACAGACATACAATTTGTGGCTGAAACCGTGGTAGAATGTGAGATTTCCTAGGGAGAATGTGCACAGAAAAAGAAAGGGCCAAGGGCAGAACTTTGACATCATCACTATACTAGACAGGGTTCTCCAGAGAGACCGAACCAATAGGATATACATTGAAAGAGAGAGAGATGAGTTAGGACTTATTAGGGCAATTGGCTCATGCAATTATGGAAGCTAAGAAATCCCACAACAGGCTATCTGTAAGCAGAAGAACCAGGGAGGTCAGTAGCATGGCTCAGTTCAAGTCCATAGTCTTCCAAAACAAGGAAACCAATGTTGCAACTCAGCCTAGAGCCAAAGGCCCGAGAACCTAGGAGGTCACTAGTGTAAATCCAAAGGCCAGAGAACCTGAAGTTCTGATGTTCAAGGGCAAGAGAAGCAGGGTGTCCTGGCTCCCAAAGTGAAAGTGAGAGTTTGCCTTTCCTCTGCCTTTTTGTTCTATCCGGCTTTCAGCTAATTGGAGATGCCTGCCCACATTGAGTGGAAGCAAATCCTCCTCATTCCATCCACTGATTTAAATTCCAATCATTTCCAAAAATACCCTCACAGACGTACCCAGAAATAATGCTTTACCAGATACCTAGGTATCCCTTAATCTAGTCAAGTTGCCACCTAAAATCAACCATCACACCACCTTAAGGAGTAGGTCACAGAAGGTGTGTCTTATTCACTTCCAACTTGCACACATTCCTCATGTATAAATAGCACTTTGAAAAGAATTTCCATGACCACTGAAAGGGCAGTTAACAAAAAAACTCTGCTTTCCTTCTTAGTTTTCCCCTGGTGTCCCTCTTGGGGTGGGGGGAGGCATGCAGAGGTTGTAGTCAGATATTGGCTGGGGCTGCAGTCATCTGAAGCCTCAACTGGATTGAATATTGATCCAGATTTTTTAAGTGAATTGGATGAAAAAGGTATCAGCATCATGTCTGGGTGTTATCAGTCAGAATACACTAGGTTTTGCTGCAATAACAAACATCTTTACATTCTCAATGTCTTAAACAACAAAGGTTTATTACTTGCTCCTGCCACATGTTTCTTGCAGACTGATTGGGGATTCAATTCTACATCATCATCATTCTCATTCTATAATCCAGTCTGATGGAACAGTCACTATCTGGAATATCACCGGTCACATAGCAAAAGAAAATAAGAATGTAGCAAAGCACATTATAACTTTTAAAGCTTTCATATGGAGGTAACAAAGGTCACTTCCATTCACATTTTGTTGGTTAAAAATGTGCCATGATCATGCTTGAAGTTTGGGGAAGGGAGGAACAATTTTACTACATGCCCAAAATGAGACAGAGAACCAAATACAGTAGAGAGCATTGATGACTAACACGACAGGCATTTTCAACCAAAAAATTTGCTTTGGGCTGGAAAATCAGGGGAGACTTAATGGAGGTAACTAAGAAAGGTAACATTTGCATTATACATAAGGGTAGGAAGGATTTAGTGAAAGAGATGTAGAAAAAAGAGAGAAAAGAGAAGAAAGCATGGACATAGGAAAGCACAAGGCAATATTATAAGGAATAGTCTCACTTAACTGGATCATAAGGTGCTAACTCATTCTAAAACACTTTATGCTAGATCAAAAGCTGAATTTGTTCTTCACCAAACTTATAAGGTTGATAAGCTTGAGAATAAAGTAATATGCTCAGTTATAGAATGGATAACGGGTGACATGATAGAGATCTAGGTTCACAAAGAAAACGAAAGAATATGTTCTAAGGAAGAGATATAAGAAATGACTTTTTGCTTAAATCACAGAGACAAGAAGCATTCTGTTAGAATTAGAAGATAATAATAAAAAAGAGTGCCTGGCAAGAGGGGACATGCATATTCTCAGATAAATTTTCAGTCTTCTCTCAGGAATAAAAGAATAGACTGAATGACTTTGGTGTTAGATGCCATTGTGCTGTTAACATCTTCTTTGGTAGGTTCTTTGGTAGGAGAAATTAAGAACATTGGAAATATCTTCCTTTGTTATAATCATAACATGATAGAAAACTGGTACTTTCGTTGCTGGTCCAAAAACCCATTTTTGTTTAAAGCAATAGATGGTTAATGATCAAAGACCAGCTAATATCCTTCTTACTATATGCTCCTGGAAGGCAGGGCCTGGGTCTTATTTAAATTTATGTCTTCATTGTAAGCATTGAAAAGTCATTCAGTGAAATGTTTTGAACTGAATTGTCTACAGTAAAGCACAGAAAATGATAGGGAATTACTCCATCTGAGTTGTTCATTCTTTCCTTTCAAGGAAAATATTTTGCTTAAGTAAGATTTTTGCCCTCATTAAAGCTTTCATGCACAGAATATATGTGGTCTGAATACTTTTGTGGTGAATTCCAACTTTATTTACATTTTTATGCTGTGCTTAGGCTTCCTTCTCTTCTTGTGTCATTGCAATACCCATCAACTCCCACTCTGGTGCACTCAGGGGAACAACTTAGTAAGAAATGCCAACTGCCTGCCGAAAGTCTTGATCCAAGAGCACTTTGAAACAGCCAACTTCCAGCTTCTTCTCTCAGCCCCAGTACACTCCCCGAGTCCTACTTTCCAACATACTGCTCCAAAACTAAGGGGAACAAAGGGAGGAAAATACAAAGGAAGAAATTTCTTTAGGTGTTGGCTACTGATGTAGTCCTACCAGGCCTTCAAGATTATAATCCCTTTGTGCCACATACCCGAGTTCCTTCTGAAGGTCCTAGATGCCCACGCTTCATTACACCTCATAACCACCATAAGGGGAAGGAGCCCACAGAGGAGTCAAGGTCAAGTTGAGCTTCTCTAAACCTATGTGTGGTCTGCCCTTGGTATCTATGTTCCTGATGCTTGACAAGATCCCTTCCTGTGGAGGTTAAATTCCATGTACATGTGTGTGTAGAAGTCAAGGCAGGGGTAGAAAGTTGAAGAATGAAGTTTAAAGGTAGGGTCAGGTTTGGATAGTGAAGACAGGCCTCAAGAAAGAAAGAGTGTTAGGTCAATGGGCTATAAAATAGTTTTGTGTGAATTATAGATATAAACAATAGAGAAAATTATTTACTGCCCTTTAAAGGAAACAGGCATTTAGAAAGCACCTCCCTGTTTTCGAGGAGCTGGGGGTAGTTCCCTAAATCAGTCAGAGAATGTCAAGTAGAGACTGCTTGTGTCCTGGCTAGGCCCAGTTGAATAGGGAGCATGTCTCTCTGCATTTGAGAGGCAGAGTGGGTGGATATCTGGTTGAAAGAACGTCAGTGAGAATAGATACACTGCAGGTAGTATAACTGAGGGTGAGCTGTGCCATCTCCGGGTCAGAGTTGGCTTCAATGAAGAATTTTTACCAGATAGATCCTATTAGGCATTCAAAGATCATTAAAGCACTCGACATTGTATTAAACGATGTTTGCTTAATAGAAAAATCTCTTACTGATTCAACTTGATGTGACCTAATGTGAACATGGGGCTCCTCTGGTCTTAGTTTCAGCTGTGGCACTAATACAGGAGACCCTAATATGAGTGTGAGAGACATCACACCACACAGGACATAGAGGGAGCAGGGCTAGGAAAAGGGGACTCTACGAACAGATTCACTTGGAAGGAACTATTATCTGTTAACTACTGGTTGTGTGAAGATGCCAAGCAGTGGGGGTATGACCCTTCACCTCAAGCCTAGTGAGGGTGTCCTCTGCAGAGCCACTGAGAGCCGTGCCTGACACACCGACGTGGCAGCAGGGTGAGCAGCTCCCTGGGTCAGCCTGCACCAGAAGAGTCTGTGCAACCCCCTCATCAGAAGGAGGGCCACGAGGGAGCAAGATTATCTTGGGTCCTAGATTCCAACAGGAGGAAGTTGGAGATGATCCACCATTTTCCCGGAGCACAGGAAGAAGCCACAACCCACTTCATCCACGTAAGGAAACGGCAAAGGAGAAGGCTCCAGGGACGGGACAATGAAGAACCAGGAAACATCCTCGCCCCTCCTTTCTTCTTCCTCCCCTAGTTTTGACCCTGGTAGAAACAAAAAGCAACAAGCAAGTGGGGAATGAAATAAATTAACTATAGGTCTTAATGTGGGGGCTGGGAGCGCAAGAAAGAAGTCTTAACTTTAAAAGAGAATTAAAGTGATAGTTTAACATTCAGATCAGAAATTTTAAGAAGCAAACACAGTGTAGCATTTTATCACATCCTGTAGGACCACTCGCACCGTCTGTGGAAAAACTGTCTTCCATGAAACTGGCCCCTGATGCCAAAAAGTTTGGGGACCACCGCTACAGGTCATTCATTCAACAGAGAAGTTGTATTTGTGATCTCAGCCCTGACTATGGCATCACTATGCCTAGTTAAATCAGTATGAAAACTGCCACCATCTTCTATATGAGCTGAGGATCTATACTCTTCTAGAAATTAGCCCTCAATCTACCAATCTTGATTTCTTGTTTGTTTGGGTTTTTTTGTTTGTTTGTTTGTTTTGTTTTGATTTGGAGTCTTACTCTGTCACCCAGGCTAGAGTACAGTGGCATGCTCATGGCCACGGCAGCCTCAACCTTCTGGGCTCAGGTAATCCTTCCACCTCAACCTTCCAAGTAGCTGGAACTACACGCAGGTGCCACCACGTCAGGGTAATTTTTTGATTTATTGTAGAGATGAGGTCTCTCCAAGTTGCCCAGGCCGGTCTCGAACCTGTGGGCTCAAGCAATCCTCTCACCTTGGCCTCCCAAAGTGTTGGGATTATAGGCATGAGCCACGGTGCCTGGCCACCTTCTGTAAGTAATAAGAAAAACCTCCTCAGAGATCTTGTTTTCTCATGAGTGACCAAGTATAGCCAGCTCTTTCTCACATGTAACAAGGTAATTGAGGCTTAGAATTTTACACTAAGATAGAACTACAAACATACAGTGTTCTGGTCTATCCATGAAATGTGCTAGCTATCCTTTTCCACTGTAGCTATTAGGTGCCGTTTCTTTAGATGTCTGGCTACTAAAATTTCCTAGATAACCAAGTTCTCTTTTCTCTGCTCAAAGAAATGCTTTAGACAGAGTCTTAAGTGACAAGGGTGTGAATGTGGGCTATTGTTCTCCCAGGGTTGAAGATGAGAGGGGGTGTGTGCCCCTGGTTGCAATGTGGTTACCTGAAGGGGGCGGCACCACACTATAGGGCAATAAGATCTTCGATTGTCAAAGTGAACATTCAAGATGACTTTTATTAACAACCCCCACAAATGATTAAATATAATTCTTTATCTTCAAAGTGGTCCTTTTGAAAAATTGTGATATTTCTACAAAAGATGACAATCTGCCAACACAGAATAACTTGTGAATGCAAATATTGCTCACTTCATTGTTCCTGGTTTCCTTCAGAAGCTACATAATCTTACTTTCTAAAAAATGTAGGCTTCGAAGTTAATAGAATTCAAAAGGACTACCTTTCAATCTGAAAAGTTATAAAGATGTTAGTTCTCAGAGTCTTTAAGGAAATCCAATTATAGGTCTTTTTTATTATTATTATTATTCAAGCAAAGACCAAAAAAGGAGCTTTTATTCCCTGGTGTCATTTGCTCAGCAGGAACTCACCTTGACATTGCAGCTGATTTCCCTGCATTTCTCATTAAGAAGTTACTGCCAGATACCCAAACCCAGACAGATATCCGACTGGAGCAGTCACAGGTTGCTTTGCACACCCTAGATGTACACTCTTCACACTAGTTCATCGCTGGAGCTCAGGGAGGGGACTAGGGTGAGGCCAGTGAAGTGCCTCCAGCACAAAATATAAGGAGGAACTCGCTCTCGAGGAATGCAGGTGCTGGATGAGAATGAATGATTCCTTAAATTGTGTACCTTAGCCGGGCTCGGTAGCTCAGCCTGTAATCCCACGCCTTTGGGAGGCTGAGGTGAGTGAATTGCCTGAGCCCGCGGGTTCGAGACCCGCTTGGGCAACTTGGCGAGATCTCCTCTCTACCACAAATCAAAAATTAGCCGGGCGTGGTAGCGCGCGCCTGTAGTTCCGGCTACTCGGAAGGCTGAGGCGGAAGGATGGCCGGAGCCCAGCAGGTCGAGGCTGCGGTGGCCGGGAGCGGCCACTGCACTCCAGTCTGGGCAACAGAGTGAGACTCCAACTCAAAAAAAAAAAAAAAAATTGTGTACCTTTGACACCTGATCCCCATCACCCTAGTCTGCCCCTGGTGGAACTTATTATTTCTGAATATCGTTGATTTTTTTAAAAATGAAGTTAAATTTTTCAGAGTCTACTAAAATGTGTACCGAGTTGCTTTGAAGACTTTTTTTTTTTTTTTAGGTGTAATATTTAATATTTTCACACAAACAGGAAGTTGCATGAAGCAGGCATTGACTGATAAGCCTTTCTGGTGAATTATACATACAAAAAAAAAGTCATCCCAGAGAGAAAGTAGGATTCTTTGAGGTGTTCAGAGCACAAATGTGTCTGGAAACATTCATCTACGCTAGGTAAGAGGTTCTTATTAGTTTTGTTCAAACTAGTTGGTGTATTTAACACCAATTGATATAGCTATAACAATTCTGACTCGAATTGCCTTTCTCTTTCATCTTTTCATACACTAAATTAACTGTTTTAACACACAGTTTTCCCATATCCATATTTTGGTATTGATTGATTTTCTATTAAATTATAAATAACACAATAGTGTTGGTTACTTACACAAGAGGCTTGGCAATGATGTCCATGATTGGGCAGCCACTTTCCAGTGACATTCTATGGTTGGGAAGCACAGAATTGGGTGAACATCTCTGTTTTCCAAAGTGCTCTATTAAAATATATAGACATTTTCAGCAACCCATGACATGCACTGATCTTATTTTTCACCTTGAAGCAGATTCTCTCAATACCAAAGCTGTGCCATGACTATAAGTTATTAAGGTTTCCTAAAAAATTCTCCACATTTGGGGGCTTTGGGAATACTCTTTAGGACAATAAACTAATGGCATACTAAATGTTATTCAATATCTCAAGATTTGGTAAACTTTCCAAATCTATCAGTCTCAGAGAAAATAGCCTATGTGTTAAAGTTTGATGGTGTGACATTTATTTGTTTTCTGTTATTTTTGCTTGTGTTATTTGTGTTTTGGTATATTTTTCTTTTTAACTTGAAAAGATGCCGTGAGTTTGAACATTGTGGAACCTTCCATTCTTGAGAAGAAAAGCATAATACATTTTCCTTATGAAGTCAGGCAGTTCCTTCTATTGTCTGTCTGCTCCCTACTGGATCCTTAGGACCACAATGTGTCAAAGCTGGCGAGAACCTTGGACTCATGCCAGCCCCAAACCCTTCATTTTACAGATGAGTAAACATGCTAGCTATCGTTATTGATTCTCCCTCTTCTTCAAATGAGTTTTCCCTCTGCTTTCCAATCCTTCCTCATTTCTTTTTACCATTGTGGATGCCGGGCCATTACCTGAACTAGCTTCCCTGTGACTCAAATACCCTTGTCCGTGTTTACTCATGAAGTAAAAGGGCTTTTGTTATCCAGGCAATTTCCTAAGCACTGTGTGTCCCGTCTCAATGTTATTAATAAAAGAGATCTACTGATATTTCTATTTAATGCTCGGCATTGTTCTTTGACAGATATTGGTCAATCAGTGTAAATAAAATAAAGCAAGCTCTCTCTTTCACTCATTCACTCTCACTCTCACTTTTACTCGCACTCTCTCTTCCTCACTCTCCCATAATAAACCCTAACAATACCCTTGTCTCCCTTGGTTCATTCTCGCCACCAGAAACCGGAACTTGCCACCAGAAGCTAGTCACAAAAGACTCATTTTTTTCCCCATCACTTTTCCTTCCAAATTCTCGTTGACCTTCCAGCAGGAAAATCACAAAACCAGGTTGCTTCTAAAAGTTAGAGACTCATAGCAGTTCAGAAGTTCAGTAAGGATTTTGGTTGTTTGTTTTGTATTTTGCAAGGCTGAATGTTGAGCACCCCACTTCCTCATCCTAGGATTTCCATTCCCTTGGAGCAGAGTACATCTCATGAAATGTTTAGTCAGTCTGCAAACACTTTTTCTCACCATCGTATCCACTTAGTCATCGAAATGTAATAAATCACTATCAGAATGTTAGATGTCACCAGTTCTAGGAAACCTTCCCTGAGGTCCTCCTACCCCCATGCACACACACTCACAAGGTGTGTGAAGCTCTTTTCCTTTTAATTTTCCATAGCAGCTTCTATTTATATCTGTCTGAACACTTTTCACGGTGTATAGTTCTAGTCTATTTTGCTATCTTTCAGATCATGAAGGTACAGGCTAAACCACAGCACTTAGTAAAATATGAAAAATTCTCAATAAATATTAGTTACATGAATGCACAGGAAACATTTGACAGGGTTTAGGTTAATCCAGTCATTAACATAGATTCCTAAGCCCCAAAAGAAAAGAACAAAGTAGACAACAGAAAGATTTTTTTTAATTAAAAGGAAGAGTAAAGTTGTAATCAGATCAGTGGAGCTGATAGTAAATGTTTTTAGGTTATTGATGATCAGTGAGCTCACAGATATATTTGCAACACTGGTACTCTATTCAACAAATATTTGTTGATTACCTACTTCTTGCTAAGGGCTACAGATGGAGGAAGAATATGGACAATTTTGCTGATGGATAAAAACCAACAGCGACTTTTAAGTTCTTTATCAATTGACTTTTAAAAGATCTTTTTCCCATCCATGGTGTTCTCAAGGGATTATATCCTCAGGAACTCCTTACTCTACAACACTTATTTATAATAACAGGTTGCTAACACTAATAATCTGAGCCTTACTATGTGCCTGTCTCTGTGCTAAGCATGTCATTGGGTTAGCACATTCCATCCTCAGAACCTATTTTGAAGTTGAGTCGTTGAAGACACAGATGGAGATAAAGTCATTTTGCCCACGGCCACACACCTGCAGAACTGAGCTCCAAGACTAGGTTGTTTATGTCATAGGGAACAAGGATTTTGCTTGCATAGAAATAAGAGAATCAATAGAGTGGCAGCATGGCAGGGTGGTGAAGAGATTGGACTTGGAGCCAAAGCCTGGGTCAAGTTCCTGGCTCTGCCACTTACCATTGTGTGACTTAGGGCAAGCCACTGAACTTAATAATGCATCAGTTTCCTTGTTGGTATAATGAATTCCTCTTTTGATGAAATAAACATATAATTTTAAGGTATTTGGAACCCTGCTTGTGTTTTCCAAACGGCCCTCTCCTTTTTATAGGAATCAGTCATTCTCTCTATCACGCCTTCGTGAAACCTGCCTCGGGATCAAGATTTAGCCCTTGTATCTTCCTGCTGACACCTCATCTACCACTCTTTGTGCTCAGATATTCTGCTGTCTCCCACCTTCCTTACTAGATGTCCGGAGGTGCTTTGCAGAGTGCAAATCCCCTGCCCTATATCCGGAAAGAGACACAAGCAGTAATTTAGGATCCCTGCAGAAAGAATAAGACAGTTCTATGGAGCTTGCCAAGGTGAGAGGTTGGGCACATCAGGCCCACAGGCAGCCAGTGAGACTGCAGTGCCCTTTAAGGCTTCTGGGGAACTGAAAATAGGCCTCCTTGTTCTGAAGAAACGAAACCCCACGGTGAAGTCATGTATGCTTCACTTGACTCTGCAGTCTCCTTTTCGACCGCAGACCATTGACTCTGGCAGCCTTCAGCTGAAACTTTCTCAGCTTGCCTCATCAAAGGGAAGCCTGCTACTGTGCTGAGAGGCTTTGAGGCTTGAAGAGGAGAAAGAATATAAAGTGAGGAACTGATGGGTCTCAAAGGACATCTCTCCCAACAAAAAGCAAAAGAACGTGAGTATAAAAGACCCATGATTTCTCTAACAGTACGTAAAAAATACAGGTTGCTAGTTTGTCATATCGTAAACGTTTTCCCCACTGACTCCGAAGCCATCATGAGCTGAACCAAATCTGAATTAAAAGAGGCTTCAAAGGAAGCTTAACAGTTGGTCACAAGGGGTAAATTTCCCTGTACTGCAAAAGGGAAGACTCCCCCGAGGGTGCTAAGTGGTAGGGTCCTTTCAGTTGCTTAATACAGTGGAAAATCATAACTCTTCACAGGCCAGAGCTGGATGCCACAGCCACCTTCACCAACTTGCTCAAAGTCACCGTAAAACAAGAATGCAAACCCACTGCTGTCATCTCTGATGACGAATTTACTGACTTCGGATAGCCGCTTCTCTTTTTAATACTTTCCTCCCCCAGCTGGCATGTGAATGACAGAGACACATGCCACTGAGGTTCAGAAAACTCTTCCCATCACTACAGAGCTTCCGAATAAAGAGTCACCTTCTCAGAGAGCGGGACACCTTTGAACAAGTGCACATTTGCAAGCAAGGTGAGAAGAGAACATTTGGGCTCCACTAAGGATTTACCTACACCCCCCCCCACCATCTATCTGCCCAGGAGCACTTCTAGGAGGAGGAATTACATTCCCCAAAGGGCAGAGGAATGCCCACATTGTTTCCATGACCTTGGACTTTTATCACCCCCTCAGGAAAATCGGACATATGTATTTAATAAGCATTCCAATAGTACTATATGCCAGGCAGTATTTTAAATGCCTTACAACTATAAGTTCACTTCATCATAATATCAATCCATTTACCAACAAGGAAACTGAGGCATAGGTAAGTTTAGTGACTTGTCCTAAGTCACACAATGGTATGTGGCAGAGCCAGGCACATGACCCAGGCTCTGGATCAAAGTCCAAGCTCTTAACCACCCTCCCATGCTGCCTCTCTATTGAATCTCTTATTTCTGTGTGAACAAAAACCACGTCCTCTATGACATAAGTTCTTCCTTTAGATATAATATGCCCAGTAGAGTTCATAAATTATCAGTGCTTCAAGGCACAAACCCATAAGCTGGCCCAAGATGGCTGGAGAAAAGAGCAAAGACAGAAAGAAGCAGAGGACTATTGTGATTACATTCCTGTTGGCAGTTAACTGGGTAGCTTTGTCTTCCTTTGCTATTTTTCTAGTTGCCATCAGGAAACCAGGGAGCTTCTAATTCATCTGCTGCTTGGGGTGAGACCAGTTGCATCCTTTGTTTGCAGGCGCCCTTGGCTTTTGTATGTCCCCACTGGTTGTTACTTGGTCGCCCTACTTCTGAAATGGCTCCAGACGTTTTTTCATTATGTAGAGTCAGGCCAAAGACAGGTGTGTCTCTGTGTGTGTGTGTGTGTGTGTGTGTGTGTGTGTGTGTGTGTGTGTGTGTGTGTGAAGCAGTGATGAAGCTAGCACCAGGTCTGCGGTGTCTGTGGTAGTTTATTACTGCTGCCAGCAGAGGAGAAATCTGATCCTGGCAGATGCAGCCTGCTGTGAATCAATATTTTACAGGTAGTATACTTTGAAGAGATGACATCAAGACAGAATCAAAAGAGAGGAGGGGGCGAGAGAGTGAGCAAAAGAAAAGGCGCAAGTAGGAGCAGAGAATTCATCCTGACATCCTTTGACAGTCCTTCCCACAAGGAGTGAGGGGAACAAGCCCCAGCGAGGGGAGCTGACACTGACGTGGGGGGGGGACAGACTCCCTGACAAAAGCCATTACTCCCCACGTGCCTTCAGCACACACACGCTATCACAAAACAGCTGTGATACCCTTTGGACCAAAGAAAGCCTGTTCTCAGGTGCAGGCTGAGAAGACACTCATAGACACAACAGGAAACAGATCTTTGTGTCCCTGGCTCACCCACTGGGAAACTGGAAAAGCACTAAGCGGAAAGATGACTGCACCCTTCAGTGTCTGTCTTGGTCTGTGCATTCCAGATGTCCTCAAGAGAATCTCTAGAAAGCATTCTAGAGCTTCTATCCAGAGGAGAAAAGTATAGAGTGGGTGAGAGGAGTTTGCCAGATCTTTCAGGCTCCTGATAAACTGAGCCCAGAGGAAGCTCTCCCTCCCTGTCCATCTTCCCTTCAGCACTCTCACAGGCATGGGATGCTGACAGACACCCAGAGAAGATCAGGAGGGCTGTAGTTCTGCCAAAGATAAAGAAGCAATGTTTATATATGGCCTGGAATAGTGGGCACGTGACTTCTCAAGAAATGAGATTAATTAAACATCCATCAAGCTCTTCCTCTGGTCAAGGCACCTTTCTAACACCAGGAAAAGATAATGGGAGTACGAGAGAGATGCAGAAACTAATAACCTCCAGTTCCTGTCTTCAAGGGGCAATTAAGACACACACACACACACACACACACATACACACACACCTGATCTAATATGAGATAGTCTAGAATTGCAGCCTTTTAAGATCTGAAGGGAACCTTGGCTTGGAGATAAAGAAAATGGACTCTAAAGTTAACATTTGAACTTGGACTGGAGAGATGGGTTTGAATCAGGGTCTGGCAAGATGGGCTGGATTTCAACAGGAAAATGGGCAAGGAGGAATCCCAGGCAGAAAAATGATTTATGTCAGCACTTCCCAAATTGTGTTCTAAAGAACACAAGGCAGTCAGGCATGGTGGCCTATAATCACAGCACTTTGGGAGGCAGAGGTGAGAGGGTTGCCTGAACCCAAGGGTTTGAGACCAGGCCGGGAAACCTGATGAGACCTTGTCTCTACAATAAAGAAAAAATGAGCCGGGTGTGGTGGCACATGCCTGTAGTTCCAGACACTTGGAAGGCTGAGGCAGAAGGATTGCCTGAGCCCAGCAGGTCAAAGATGTGATGGCCATAAGTGTGCCACCGCACTTCAGTTTGGGTGACACAATGAGATTCCAACTCAAAAAAACAAAAAACAAAAAACACAAGGTATGCAAGAGAGATGTTATATGAAATAACTTCTTGAAAAATAAATGTTAGAATTTACAAATTACCTAGAGAGAGAAATTAACATAAGGTTAAATTTTTTAGTGAGAGGAAAGTTTAGAAATTTAAAAAAACTAAAATTTAAATTTAAAAAAAAGATGGCCAGTAGTTAATAACCCTAGCAGTTAGAACTTTTTAAAAGCAAATCTGGTCATTTCACATCCCTGCTTGAAACTCTTCTGTGGTTTTCCACTGCCCTTAGAATTAATTTCCATATTCTTAAGAGAGGCTCCTTATGCCCTCTCTTTCACCATTTTGAACTTGCTCGTTTTCTTGTGGTTCAGCCACTTGCTTGTCTTCTAGGCAAGATAAGCACAAATCACTTTCTGTCTAATGTCAAAGGTCTATCTGTCTCGTTCCTAAAAATGCTTTGGAGTTCAGCTTAATTAGAACCCTGAGCAGGGTTCAAGCTTCTTACCAAGTGTTCCAGAGACCCTTGCCTTCCCTCCAAAATCTCTCATGTGGTTTAGGACTGCACCCTCGGGGTGTATTACAGTGCCCCATGTGCAGAGAGTTCAATAACACAGGGTAGAGGATGAGCCTTAAAACATCTCCTAGAACCAGATCATGGAAGGCCTTGACTACCTGGGGAAAAGATTAGTCATCTTTAATAGGCAGTGAGTGGACACTGAGGATTTGAAAGGAACATAGGCTTGAAGCTGCCTCTTAAGATGACCTGACAGGGACATGCAAGGGGATTTGGAACACAGAGAGGCTGACAATGAGAAGACACATTGGAACATTGCAGGAGACTGGCTGGAGGGAATACATCTGGTCTAGCTGGTTGCTAAGGAATACGAATGGAAATGAGGGGCTGGAAGAGAAAGTCTGTGGAAACAGACTCTACAGGGTTTCCCAAGAGATGAGACACAGAAAGAGAAGGGAGGTAAGAGTGACTTTAGGTTGAGACTGGATGGTTGGAAAAATGGCGACCCCACTCACAGAATGGCAATCAAGAGGATGCGTTGGGAACAAGAGGAAGGAACTGGGAGAAGAGGATAAAAGGCCTTCATTCTGAAGACGTTGAATTTAACACCAAGTGGATTTGGTCCTCCCTAAATTCTCTTTGCTCAATCCTGCAAGCTGATCAGTTTTAACTGCTCCCTCTCCTTCACACCCCACATCCTGTCCCTGTCTCCCTCCTAATCATTTTCCAGCCCGGTCCCTTCCTCTCCTGCGCACCACCTGACGACTGCCTTTCTGCACGCTCTATCACCTCTCATCTGAATTCCGTGTGTACTGTTCCTCTCCCTGCCGACCTTTCCCTGAGCTTCCCACTTACCATCCAACACTCAGCAGACAAATGATACTTCCTAAATTAGCTCACTTCCAACCATGCTATCCCCCAGTGAATGTGGATTAGAAGAAATCATCTAAGAGAACTCAATCTTAGAGATAAAAAGCAGAATAGAGTCCCCCAGTTCCACAATGAGGTGTGATTTCCAAGGCTCCATCTCTGCAGACTGCCCAGCTAACCAGAGGTAAAAGCACATGGCAGGAAGAAGGGAAGAGCTAGAGCAGGGCTTCTCAAGCTCTTTGTGAGGAAGTGTTGGGCTCCCTGTTCCAATCAATCATAGACTAATAATCTGTAAAATACAATAAGAACAAATTACTTTTAAAATGATCCCGTGCAGCCGGGCTCGATGGCTCAGCCTGTAATCCTGCACCTTTGGGAGGCTGAGGTGAGTGGATTGCCT